>NC_089320.1:57244-274744 GCF_036669915.1 Pocillopora verrucosa | reverse complement strand
GTTAGTTTGGAACTCAGATTGCGTCAACGCAACACTATAAAAACAACGAATGCACGAAATATGTAGGTGGAAGAAAAAAAGCCATAAAGCAAAAGGAAAATATATCCTCTCAACATTAGATGTAGCTTCTGACAGTATGTAAATTTATATCAAGGAACACCATAGTTTACAAGGATTTGTCTTTGATTCCGCCTTTTCATCAAGTCACTTTTTGCACAGGATATCTTGTTTTGGTGGTTTTTTTCCAGAAAAATCAAGAAAGATAGACAATACCGCCGTCTATTTTTTTCCTTTTTGAATAAGAAGAAGAAGAGAAATATTTTGGAAAAATCCAGCTGCGGTCAATCAACGCGAAACTCATTGGATTCAAAGTTTTCCGACTCTTCTGCAGTTGACTTTGCATAAACCCACTCAGTAAACATTGTTTCACTATTTGTCTTCTGTGTGCTTTTTAGCTTGTTTAAGCCGCACTTGAAGTTGTTTTCTAATCGGCCAAAATCACCGGGTGGGCATGGTTGTTGGTCTAAGTTGTATATACGATAAAAAAATAATGACATACGGCTCTTCTTGTACAGTTTATTCAGATATGTTTCTTTTTCTAGATGACTGTAGAACGGTTGAGTTCAAAGTGAGGGAAGCAAATAAGGCTCTCGTCAAACACGTCATGGTCTTTTCAATTTTCATTTCCACAAAATTAAATTTATCGCTGTTCCGCATGTTCTCTGTTTCAAGTATTTCCTTAAGCTTTCATCTTATCGTTGAAGAATTCTTTTTTAATTAATTATCACTTGAAATATTTTAGCTTAAAAAAGTGTTGATGGTCTTTTCAATTTTCATTTCCACAAAAATAAATCTATCACTGTTCAGCATGTTCTCTGTTTCAAGTATTTCCTTAAAATTAAAATAAATGTGCATGCTTTCTCGCACGTTTTTGTCGTGGAGCTTTTTGAAGCGGTCCAACCTTTTTTTATTTTGATCCTTCAATGAATTAATCTGCAGTTGAACGCGCTCGACAGATTTTCAACTTCATTTAACGCATACATCCAAGTGGTAACACTGAAAAACGTCTTGCGTTAGGCAATCTTCGGCAAACGGTTGATTAGTTATTTACAAAGGCTAACATCACGCATTTAAGTTTTTTTTTTCTCCTACAGTTTTTCTGTAATTCTTAAGACTCGATGTTTTGTTTTCAAATTAAGTTAAGCCATGTGATTATTCAAGTGACGTATTCGCAAATGTTAAAAATAAAATCCTATAACTGCGAAGCGTGCTGGTCTCACATCTGCCGCTTACATTAATAATCATTTTCCTCTTTTATGATTCTGCAATTCGCTGTATTGTTTTGAGTGTTGAAATATTAGGTCTCGTTGCATTTACAAGAGAGAGCAGCGTTTCATTTAGCTCGCTATAGCTAGCTGAAGGGTGTTCTCACTAACGACAATATGATACTGTTCTCACCAGCCGTTGGTGATCCTTCAATGAGTAAGGTCCTAACTTTAATATGGATTTTTCGTTTTGGTGTACTGGTGTATGGAGGTAAGTGACTCCTGCCAAAAGCTGGCATCGCTTACACTTTAATCTATTATAACTGTTTTATTCCTGATCAGATTCATATCCTTGTGTTAATGGTACAAAAGGAAGAAGAAAGTAAGTGTGTGAAAAGAGAAAACTCATTAAGTTAACTTTAAATCTATTCCGAGTGATGATGTGAAATTTCGAATTCTCAAAGTAAATATGGCAGAAATGGGATATTGCACGATAGCACGTTATTGCAAAACTACCTTGTTTACAATGCCGTGATCTTAGTTGGGCGTAAAGGAAACGTGGACGTGGAGAGATCTGTTGGTAAAATTATTGCGGATTTAAGTCGACATTTGTCCAAACATGATCTGTTAACAATTTTTGGGTTGCTGATGTCCAATTATTATGTAATGAAAACTGAAACGGAAAAACACATTGATGAGGACCTTGAAAGCTAAAGGAGTAATAGTATAGATTTGCTATCGTGAAGAATTTCTAAAGCTGACGTTTCAGAGCGAAGCGCTAAAGGTTATTGAGTTCTACCCCCATCGAGGCAGCGCCACAGTTTCCTTAGAAATCTACCCCCTCATTTGAAAACCAGATCCTATTTAGAATCATAATGATGAACATTAATCCTATTCTTCAATGTAATTGGTAAGTAAAAAAATGATTGTCCGAAAAAGCAACTTTTCTGGTAAGATGAATATGATGCCTTGAATTCAGGTTTGCAGGCTATTTAGCTAAGTCACTCACCTAACGAAAAGAGAGGAAAGGTTTATCACCTGCCTTTCTTTCGAGGATGAAAGAGCGTACCAAATATTCGTGGCTTTTTTTTTTTTTTTTGGTCGAGCGGCAAATCAAGAGTTAATTATGTAGTTTCCCTGGCATTTATGGAACAACTTTCAACAAATATTGCGATAAGACTTAGGTTGTCGGCTTCCTTTAAGCTTGTGTGCTGTTTGATTTCATTTCTAATTGGCTTCTTCATTGGCTTATTTATTTCTTGCCAAACCCTTAGATGATTGCCGAGTGATTCAGTTCAAAGCAGGAACGAAAAACAAGATCTTAACAAAACACGTCATAAGAAGTGAACAAGCAAAGGAAAAGGATATCTGCGAGTTCAAATGCTACTTTGAACCAAACTGTGTGTCCTATAACTATGGTCCGCTGGGAGATGAAGCATTCACATGCGAGCTAAATAACAGAACTCATTTGCAAGTCTCTCCCAGTTACTTCGAATATAGGAACGACTTTTTATACAGAGCAATCATTGTAAGTAAATAACAATATCAGTTTTACCAGGATGATCGTTCCGCGCACGAGAAACCTCTGTTTCAAGTTGATCCTCCTCATTTATTTATTTACCACTTTATTATTTATCTCTCTAAATACTCAGTCTATTTATTTACTTGTCTAAGCTTTATCTATCTAATTACTTGATTCATCTTTTGCATTTTAGAATTCCTGTGAGAGCAATCCGTGTGTTAGTAACTCTACATGTCAAGCGGGGTTTGGTAGTCATGGTTACCGCTGTATTTGTTCTGACGGATATGAAGGAGAGCTTTGCCAAATAGGTGAGAAAGGAAACTCCGACACGGCAGGTCTTCATCTCCCAGGTTCATAGTTAAAGTTACACAATAAAGCTGCAAATAAAGTAGCCTCTCAGCAAGGAGAGTTTTGAATCCTCATCTGTTTAATCAATACAGCCTTAATATCTGCATTAAAGGATATCTCCGTCACAGGGTAAGGGGCAAGTTAGATTTGTTCTGTATGTGCTCCCTAAAATGCTAGAGGTTGTTAGAAGGATTGAAACCCCAAGGTTGAGACAACTGGAGACGTCGTTATAAGATGTTCTTCTGCAGCATTAACCAAGAGATGATATTAAAGTATTGCTGTCGTGATGTGATAAATCCTAGATAATGGAGATTACAGAAAAACGAGAAAGAAAGAGAATATCAGAATAAGAAAGGGTGATACGAAGGGAAAACTGCTTTCATGTTGTCAACTATGGATATTTGATGCAAGGGCAAGAACAGAAATGAAACGAATAAAAGTATAAGTTTCGTGCTGAAAGCAAATAGTTCAGTGGAATTTTGGAATAACTGACAGAAATAATTGATTAATACGATCGAGATGAACTTTAGATGAAAAAGATCTATTTAAAAATAAGGAATATGGTTTTTTCATCTTCCTTTAATCTTGAATAGATATTGACGAATGTGTCTAAGGCAAGGAGAAGTGTTCCTCTGATGGCAGTTGTCTTAATGTTATGGGCTCATACGTCTAACTTTTCCGTCTCTTGTAACTCGTGTGTAGATACTGATGAGTGTACATCAAGCAAACACGATTGTTCCTCTGACGGCGACTGTGTTAATGTCGTGGGTTCATATCAGTGCTTTTGCGAATCTGGATTTACTGGCGATGGTAAAATTTGCCAAGGTAACATTTATTTTATATAAAAGTGCAAAGCTATCGATTACTCTCTTCATCAGTCTTGTAAGACAGAAATAACTGATGCAATTCGCAGGGTCAATTGTTCTTAAAATTACTGCTAAAAAATGGTAAGTCTTTACATGTTTATGTATCTGAGAAGACTGCCTCCACATCATAGTCAGCAAAATTGCTGCTTTAAGCATATTTAAAATATACAGAATGATGCCGAACTTCTGGCAAACCTGTGAATCCGCGACCTCAACACATTACACTTTTCAGTAGATTCTGGGAAACGCCAAAAAAACAACCCCGCCTCTTCTGATAATTTCCCTACAACTTGATTAGTCTCATATTCCATTTCTACTTAGATATCGATGAGTGTAACGATGGAAGCCATGACTGTCACTTTGCGGCCCATTGTACAAACACCGCTGGATCATTCGACTGCAGCTGTCAGTCTGGACACCTTGGAGATGGACGGCACTTTTGCTCAGGTATATCTTGATCTTTAACCCAAAACACAAACAAATGTGAGTGAATAGTGTGGTTTGAACATAATCACAGTTATCCTTTAATTACTTTCCTCAAATAAATCAATTTATTTTGCGTTACCATTTCCAAGACACGAAAACCTGAGGCTTTCTTTGAAACCTGGCAAACTTTTTAACAGATAACTGGAAAAAGGTCAACCTCAATACTGTCTGTTTTGGGACAAAAAATGACGACCACGGAACTTTTGATATCCGAGAAGCCGGTCAAGTCTACACTTTCAAACTCGTACATACAAGTGGCTCCGTTACATGCGACACTCATCGCTCACGGACCAAATGGGGATGCTTACGGACAGAATACGGAAATTATAATCTGATGACAGTGATAACATACAGCAACAAAACTGTTCTTCCACTTGCTGAGTTCGTGAAAAGTAACGACGAAAGCAAACTATATACTTACCAACTTGATGGTGCTGATGTCAACTCTCCCACGCTTGTGTTTAATTTTCTCCCCATGCCCTTGGTTGTATCTGTTGGCCAACAGTTCCAAATTTGGTATGCGCATGACCTGGTTGGTTATACCGAGCATAATAACGATGGTGAGACATGTGCGGACGTTTATGCTTTGTACCCTTTAAACTGAAATTCAGCATTGAACTAAATCTGAGATTTGGAAGGTCGAAAGTTTATTTATGGAGATCAAAGTTTTAATTTGATTTAACAAGATCAAGTTAGAGTCAAATTGAGAGAAGAAAAAGTACGCCTGAAAGATTATTAAAATGTCATGGGGGAGAGGGTGAAAATAGGCGTGTGTCGCTGTTTTGAAGGCTAGAGCGTAATCTTCGAAGATCATTTGACCAGCATGCCTACTCATGCCTACCGAAAGTGAATGTAAAGCGCGTACTATTAAGTTAGAAGTCAGCCCACCAGATTAACTCAAAGTAAATTAGAGTCGATCAGAGAGAGAATCAGAGTTTATCAGTCAGTCTGAGTTATAACGAGTTAAGTCAAGAGGGATGAATTTTCTGTAAGTATAATTGCATAAGAGAACATATATCAAAGAAGATTGAAAAGGACGGATCGAGGATCCTTGGTGCCTTTCGCCGAGCGAAGTTCCATCTGCAGTATTTCAGAAACCTTTTCTACAGCGGTTGCTATAATTATTATTTAGAAAGTTGAGACCTGAACAATACCAGATATAACGTTCTCATACCAAAGTAGTTAGATTTTAGCATTAGCTTGGAAGAGAAGTGTCAAATACATTTAATCAGTGTGATTTCAAGTAAAAGAAGGGGCCGAGAAAAATTCATTTAACATTTTAAAAATTAACAGACCTTCTTAGATTTATCATCATGTGATAAATTTACCATATAATGTGATATGTAACCAAGTTCCAATTAATTTCAGTCACTGCTGTTATTTGGGAATGATAACAGAAGACGGATTGAATAAATTCCACATGTTTGTCGGTCTCTTTCGAGCTCGCATTTTGTTCAGTTCTAGTAATTCTGAGTAATTTTCGTTTTGAATGGTATACGCGCTATTTGAACGGTAGAATTGCCAAAAGTGAATTTAAAAAAATCGAATATTTGGAAGTACTTTACCATTTTTTAATCCATAGATTCGAGATGGCCAATTAAAAAAAAATAGTTGTGTATTGGAGACGAGCTGTTCACATGGCTATGGCTTCCCTTTTAGCCCCTTATGATTCTTATTCAATTAGACAAACAGTAACGATAGAGGGAGACACAGACAGAGACGTTCAGCCTGGTTTTTTTAAAAGGGATGATAACACTATCTACTGGATGAATTGCTATCCGACGTGTAGCGCAGTAGGTTTCGTTATTACTTATCGTCTGGATAACGATTTATCCGTTGTATGGCAATGCCCTTTATCTGTCCTTTAAAAAACTGGTCCTGATGGACATGTAGCGAGATTGACGCTCACTGAAACAGGCCTGAGAGAGTGAGAGAGAGAGAGAGAGAGAGAGAGAGAGAGAGAGAACAAAAGGAGCTTCGTGAGAAAGAACTGAGTAGACGAAAAGGTGGCGGACTATCACGGATACAGCAGATGCCACCTCCGGTGTATTACATTTTTTATCCTTTTTATATTTTATTAACTTTTATATATCCTTGGCTTCGTTGTATGGATAGATCTTTACGAATGTATCATAAATAATGACGATTGTTCCTTTTACGGCGACTGCACTAACGTTGTGGGGTCATATCAGTGCACATGTAGGCATGGATTTACTAAAGATGGGAAAAACTGCCAAGGTAAGCCTTTACATCAGTGAAATTCGACCCTCCGATAACATGGCAAGGAGCAAGTACAGTGAGATTTGTTCCACATCTGATCTCACGAGGAACGTTAAAAGTTGTCAAAGGAATTAAAATCCCCTAAGTTGGAGCAAATAAAGTTAAATGTAATCTTATTAAATGAATGATCTCATCCAAGATGATATGAGGAACAAGAGAATATCAACTGTTGATATTCAATTGATACTCTCTTGATGTTCTCTTGATGAGGAATGATATCAATGGAACATTGTCGTGACGCGGCAAATCCAAAAAAATGGATTATTGAGCAAGATGAGAAAATAAATGAATAATGGATGCTTTGAGATAGTACAAATGAAATATTTTTGTGATATTGTAAATTCTGGATAACTGATATTAGGGCAAGAACAGAAACTAAACGAATAATGTTGTAAGTTTCGTGCTGAGATCAATTAGATATAATTCACTAGAAAATAAATGAATAATGGATGTTTTGAGACAGTACAAATGAAATATTTTTGGGATAGTATAAATTCTGGATAACTGATATTAGGGCAAGAACAGAAATTAAACGAATAATGTTGTAAGTTTCGTGCTGAGATCAATTAGATATAATTCTGGAGGACCTGACCGGGTGATTTGAATGCAGAGGGAGACGGGCTTTCGGAAGAGAAAGGATTAATTAGATTATACGGAATTTCATACTTCTTTCGTTTTTGTGGATCTTGAATAAATTTTGACGAATGCGCCTTAGCCAAAGACGATTATTCCTGTGATGGCAACTTTCTTAATGTTATGGGTTCACACGGATGCACATGTAAACCTGGATTTACAGGTGTTGGTAAAACATGCCAAGGTATGTTTTTAACTAGAAAAGCCAATAGGCATGCAATAACAAGGGTACCGACTGATTGTAAAGAATAGGGAATCAGCACAAAATGTCCTACTCAAGCGACACACCTTGCTCAAGGGTAGAAAATGGTTGAAACATGAATGATTTAGAAACCAACTAACCGCAACAGCAATTAAATTTTGTTATCTTTATTTTTTCGCATTGATCTTTTTGCAGATATTGACGAATGTGCTCTGGAAAAACACAGTTGTTCGTCTAACGGGGAATGCGCCAATATGGTGGGTTCATATCAGTGTATGTGTAAACCTAAATTTACCGGCGGTGGTATAACTTGCCAAGGTGAGATTTTTATTTACTAGGAAAAACAGTTACGATAGGATAAGAAACAGACAGGGAAAGACTGAAGGATATGTTGAGTGATTGACAGAAACCGGAAAAGGCTGAAGGAAAGAGAGGATTATGATCGTAAGGAACACATGGATGAAGCAGAAACTACCTCATTTGCGTAAAATTTTTAATCTTTTCTTGTTTTCGTTTTTATGCTTTGTCTTGTTCCTTCTATTTAATTTGTTTATTTCTAACTTAATTGATTCATGAACAGAGCTTTACGAATGCATCACAAACCAAGACAATTGTCCCTGAGAGAATGGGCAGGGCATGCAGTGACTGTGGACTTGTCCTGGTCAGCTCCGGCCTTTATGGATGATTTAATACCGACACTGAAAAGGAAAAATAGAAAAAGTAGCTTTAAATCGTCTGCGGAAGACAACTCGGATAATTAACGGATAATTTAAGCAAAATTAAATATGTTCAATGGTCGTTTCCTGTAATCCAATATGTCAGTTTTAAGTAGGTTACGTCGGTAACAGTAGTATATGATTTTACCAGGCGATATGTCGTTAATCCTCTACACTATGACGAGGTGTAAATAGGCGTCAGGAAGTAAACCGCCATCATCACGATTTAAAAGAGCGTGGGCGGAGTTGATATGCCAGGCTTCCAAACAAAGGCACTGGTGGTAACGTCGATTAGTGATGATAATTGTAGACTTATCCCACCCAATTGTATGGTTGTTTAGGCATGTGTACTTCGACAAAGCTGAATTTTCTTTTTCGCAAAAGAAGACCACTTTTTGATGCTATTCAAACGTGTACCAAACTGACGTTTGGTCTGTCCGATATACTCGTGACCACAGTCATTGCACGGAATAGAATAAATAGCGTCGGTTCGTATTTATTCTATTTATTCTATTCCACGGCAAAAAGTTCAAATTTTCATATCGGGGGAAAGTGAAAGTGAATTTCTACCTTATGTCCGTTTTTTACCAAAATATCTTTCTTAATTTATTCATTTCGGTAAATTGTATTGTTTACATGGTGTCAATACTCATTAACAAGGAAAACGTCTGTTATTGAAAAAATTTTGTTTTCATGAGTTCGCCGTTTTGTTGTAAATTTTTTGCAAACGTTTTAAAGCTTATTAAAAGAAAGGAAAAAAAATTCGATTGAGGGTTAAACAGGTATCCATCGATCTCAGTTTTCTTAGTGTTTTCATCATTCTCATAAAATAATCATAACTCATAAAATAATCTTATGAGGGACCTAAAGAAGCAAGGAAAGCAAAGATAAGGAAGACATCAATTACAAAATGAATTGAATTTATGTTTTAAGTTACAATTTCGTCTCTAAAGGAGGGTCGTCTCGAAATATTTAGTACCAAACAGAAACTTCAATGACTTGAATCAATCTTAAATAAGACCAAATTACTGCATTTCAAATTACTGCATTTCATCTTTGCATTTTGTTTTTTTTTTCCCAACTTCCTGTTTGCACCACACTGGTAGCTGTAATAGGTTAGTACAGAATGAAATTGTACATCCCTCTCCGAAGGTGTACTTTTTCCCAAGAATATATAAAATATATTTCCTCTTAAAAGGTAAGAATTTTTTTTTCCATTATTTTCATTATTCATAAGGAGAAATCGAACTCCCAGTGGAAGACCGAAGTAATTTGCGTTGGCTAAGTTTCAAGTTTACAGAAGGCTTGTTCTGAATTTGATACCCACCTTCTGGTATTATTCATGCACAATTATGATATTGATATAAAAGGCCGAGTGTCATTATTTAAAGTTTGCCATCAAGCAGCGGCTAAAGCCTAAATTTAAGTAAATTTTTTGCTGAGGAGATTTCTCCCCTCCCGAGAGTGTTCGTTTAACTCGCTTATCATCTAACTATAGCTGATGTGCGTCCACCGATATTTCATTATAAAAACAATTCTTCACGTGTTCCGCATCAAAAACGCCCCAAAGATTTGAAATTGAATTTCTGCTTGAAAGGTAGGAATAGTTCCTTTTGAAAGTTTTATTGAGGGTGAATTGAAATGGAGATGTTTAGTCCGTAGTGTATTTAGGAAAAAAACAATCGAACAGGCGAAAGTATGATATGGAATGTAACAACTATGGCCAAAATATTATGAGAAAAATGTAGAGAGGTATATTTCTTTTAGACTTATGACATACAAATGTTATTGGAACAACTGAACTAAAGTTAAGCAGAGTTGCAATGCATTAAAAAAAGAGATGATGTTGAAAGTAGCTCGATATGTTTTCTCACAAGTTTAATTTAATGCGAAAGTACACCACTGCGTGGTACAAAATACGTCTTACGTTCCCTCGATTCACTAAAATTGCCTAAATATTTCTTAACTTTTCAAACAGGAAAAATAATAGAGAAAATGGAATATTACCTACTCTTCACTCTTTTTACATGTCTGGACTGTTTTTCTGCAAATAACCAGTGCGGATTAAGTAGCATGGGAAGTATGGCTCTTAATTATTTCCGTTTTCAGGATATGATTTTGTCAGCCCTCCATATTTGCTATGTCCTGTGCGAACTAAATCACCTTTCAGAGTTAACTTCCACAAAAACGAAATAGTGAAAAACAGAAGATAGTAACCATTGTTGGTTCCCTTGAGTATCACAAGCCATCCAAGATCATTGTATTTCGGCAGCATTTACCTTAGTAGCCTTTCTAAGAGTGATTGTCCCCTGGAATATATTGTTTACTCTCTTCACAATATAATTGTTTGATATCAACCCTCACGTATTGTGAGTAAAAGAGTATTAGTTTTGACCATCTCTCGTAAAAGAAACAAGGTCGAAAGAAATTAACTTTTTGGAAATGTAAATGCCGTACATAAGGCTTTCGCGATGAAGACAACTTGACTGAATTACTACCCATAATATGGAAAGGTTTGCCACCTGTTCATGCTTTTTGGACATAGCTGATTATATTTCTCATTGGTTTCTTTATTCCTTCTTCCTCCTTCAGATGATTGTCGAGTGATTGAATTCAAAGAAGGAACAAAAAATAAGATCTTAACAAATCACGTCATTAGGAGAGATCAACTGCCAGACAAGGATATTTGTGAATTGAGATGCTATCTTGAACCAAACTGCGTGTCCTACAACTATGGTCCACTGTCAGATGGAACATTCACATGTGAGCTGAATGACAGGACCTACTTACAAGTCCCCGACTCCCTCGAAGACAAAAGCGGATTTGTGTACACAGAAATTTTTGTAAGTACGGTCTGGTAACATTCAGTTTTACAAAGGTGATCAGTTTACGGGTAAAAAAACTCGGGTACAGTGTTGTTCCCTTTCATGTTATTTATTTATCTATTCATCATGTTTTAATTGATTTATTGTATAAATTGATTCATTTTCTTCTTATCTTTCAGAATTCTTGTGAGAGCATTCCATGCGCCCATCACGCCACCTGTCAAGCGGACTTTGGTAACCATGGATACCGCTGTATTTGTCCTTCTGGATATCAGGGAGTTCAGTGTAAAACAGGTGAGGGAAAAAACACCTAACGATAAAATGATGAGTTCAGACAGTTCAATATTTAATTGATTTTACAATAAAGTTAACCAGCTATAATTTCCAAAAAATTATTCGTGCAACATTACGGGGAAAAGACAGGAGAACAAGCAAAAGAATCCTGACTTAAAAGATGTGAAAAGGACAGGCAGGAAGAGGAGCAGAAAGAAAAGTACACAGATACGCAGGGCCACTTTCATAAAGTTGGACGAGGTGTCTCATCCTGGGGAGTTTTTAGTTTTGATTTTTTTCTTAAATTCTGTGTAGATGTTGATGAATGCGTATCAGGAAAACACGATTGTCCCGCTGAGCGCGAATGTGTCAATACTTTGGGTTCATATCAGTGCTCACATTGTAGACCTGGATATATTGACGATGGAGAGACCTGTAAAAGTAAGATTTGCATACAATGAAGAAGACAATGAAGACAAGAAGAAAACATGTATATAGACCGCCAACGATGGTGGTGACAGCAAGGCTTACATATCGAATAAGAGAAAGTTAACAAAACTAGGTTAGCTATCATTTATATCTTATTCAGACAGACAGATTGAGAGACAGACAGTGAGAGACAGATAGACAGAGAGTAACGACAGAAAGTAACTGATACATGGGGATACGAGAGGTAACTGAGTAGCATGTTCAAGCCACAGATGCGCACTTAACACGATGTTGATTACGCCTGCTCTATAGGCATGTAGGCCATCAAGATAGATACCATCTACAGCTAGTTTAGCCTCGTTAAGGCTAACCAGCTATGCCATAGGCAGAGACCAAAAACAAAGCCGAACGTGGCTACCAACTTGTTGGCTTTTTTTTCCCCTTATTATCTACTATTATCACTTCAATGCACATTCTATGCCTTCAAAAGTCATCGATGGAGTTTGCTACACTTACTGGCCTCTAACTCTATTTGATTCCCTTCCCCAATTTATAGGGAATTTCACGCAAGGTGTAAATTGCCTGAAGTGTTTTTAATTCCTCCAGTTTTTGCTGTTTGATTTTACAATGTTTAGATATCGATGAGTGTAACGATGGTAGCCATTACTGTCATGATGCGGCCGATTGTACAAACACCGCTGGATCATTCAATTGCAGCTGCCAATTTGGACACCTTGGAGATGGACGGCACTTTTGCTCAGGTATATGTTGATCTCCAACTGAATACGAAATCTTATTTAGGTAACCTACGTTACACTTAAGGTCCCCGGCACTCCTTTTTACACCATATCAACAGAAGAAAGCCGAAAGATTTGATTTATCAACCACCAAAGTGTTGTTAATCATTTAAGTGTAGCTTGTGCAATGCAAGCTAACGCAGCTAACGCAGCTAACGCAGCTAACGCAGCTAACGCAGCTAACGCAGCTAACGCAGCTAACGCAGCTAACGCAGCTAACGCAGCTAACGCAGCTAACGCAGCTAACGCAGCTAACGCAGCTAACGCTCATATCTGTCACAGCTTCGTAATATTGAACGAGGCGTTCTTCTGGTCAAGAAAATTGTAATTTTCGACACTATTCACGCGCGGTGATACTTATCAAAATATTATTCTGACTAATCTTGTCTGGACAATTGCAAAGTGAGATTTTTTCTAATTTCTAACGACAAACTCTTTATTTTGATCAAAACTTTTCTTTGACCTGACTTGCTAACATCATTTTTAAAACCTACCAATTTTCTTGACAGATAACTGGAAAAAGATCAACACCGATCCTGTCTGCTTTGGGACAAAAAATGACGCCTTTGGATCCTTTGAAATCCAAGAGGCCGGTAAAATCTACTCATTCAAACTTGTGCATACATATGGCTCCGTGACATGTAATACTTACCTCGAATCCACAAAGTGGGGATGTTCACACACAGGTTTCGGACGTCATAGTCTACTGACGGTGATAACTTACCCTAACAAGACTGTTCTTCCGCTTGCTGAGTTCGTGAAAGGCATTGATGGCTATAGGTACCAACTTGACGGTGCTCATGTCAACTCCCCGACGCTTGTGTTTAACCTGCTCCCCACCCCTCTGGTTGTGTCGATTGGACAGCAGTTCCTAATATGGTATGGGCAAGACTTGGCAGATTATTCCGAGGGCAATAATGCCGGGGAGACATGCGCAGATGTTTACGCTTTGTACCCTTAAACTGAACTTTAGCATAAAACTTAACTTGAATCTATGTACATATGTAAATATCTAAGTATATAAATGTGAATATATTACGAACCAATATAGTAACCAGCTCCTAGTTGGCTTTGTAGTTCAGTTGGTCGAGCACTGCACCGGTATCGCACCGTCACAAGCCTGAAACTTTTTCAGGCCTTATTTTCATTACCGCTTAAGTAGTGTTCATAAGAACTAAGAAATGATGGTTGGCGTACATTTCGAAGACCTATTAAGGAGGTTAGATCCTAAGCAGAGTTAGTGTAATCTTTGTATTAGCAGCCCCATTATCTTTTTGCAGCCTGGCCGGGCGCTGTTATAAGGAGACGATGATACTGTCAGAAGGCGTTAAGAATTTGTTGCTAGGATCACTTAGACAAAATTAACCAATGACATTATAGGAAATGAATAATGACTTCAAATTAATTCTACGTGGCTAATAAATGTCCAAGGCCAATACAAACAGATATGACGGATAATTTACGTGGGATTTCTCGTAATTGGATTAGTCAGTTTTAATTAGGTTACCCTGGCAATTTTCTAGCATGTTCGATGTAATAGAATAGCTTAATAACTTTCAGTTCAGCAGTAATGCATGTGTAAAATTTTGAGAAAGGAGATTTCGTAATATCAATGTAGTCTAAATGCTGCATAACCCAGTTGCATTTACTCTTATAATCATAGACTGATCTCACTTGTAATAGAAATTTAGAGTCAATATTGAGTAGATACTCCATTTTTTCAGACAACCAACATTAGTCTACAATGGAAAGACCAAAATCTTGCTCTAGTTAATTTACTTTCATGACTTAACATTTAACTTCACTTCTCAAGTGTTTTTGTTTACTTGGATCTTTTGTGACTGAAAATAGTTCTATTAGAAACTTTCTTCCCTATGTAAAAATACAACCAAAAACAAAGAAATCATAGCCTTCATTTCTTATTTTTTTCTGTAACGCTTGACAACCTCATAAATATTAAATAAAACAATCTTACGATTAAGAGTTTATTATATCGCTAGCAGTGCCCGAGCTGGCGGCGCTCGTGCACTGAAGCGAATCCTGTGTCTCGATTATCTACCCGAGCATGCAAGATGGGCCCATCGATATCGTACTCGCTTTGATCCTGCGCAAGAAGAAAAATTACGTGGACCGGACAAACAAAGTTCGTAATTCTTGGACAAAAGTGTCGATGATGGAGTCGCAAAAAGCAGCCGAAGACAGTTAAAAAAAAAATACAAACATAAGCAACCTTGGTGGGTTTATTGTGCCACAAATACAGTTGGATTTCTTTCTCAGCTCTTGAAAAGAAAATTCACTCTTGATTCTTACTAAAGCGGAATCTTCTTTGCTTTATAATACATCCTCTATTGATCAAAGTTGTGCGGTCAAGATGGCTAGACATTAGCCTCGTCATTATCTGTCCGTTTTTAAGGACCTCGACTTCGTATCGGTCCATAAAAATGCTTAAAAAGAACTCGCCCAATATTCAGAAATCTTGACAGCACTCATGGTTAATAATTCATAGATATTGGTGTTACAGCACGATTATGACGATGTTTTCTAATAGCGTTACTCTGGGAATTGTAGCAACGATTGGAAGTAAAACGTGTATTACTATCAGCGAGTTTTCTAAAAAAAGTGGGACTCATAGGGAAAAATGGAGTTCCTTCCTATCTTGTGCTTCATCTAAGGAAGCTGGAAATGGTTTTTCTATCCTCCGACTGGCTAACCGGCTACAATCATTGGGCTCGAAAACCATAGAGTTTATCCAAACTATTGCGTCGAGATAAAAACAGATAATTTATACAACAAACGCTTTGCAAGTGTCTTAGTGTAGCACGTGTAACTTGGTGTAATTAAGCCCCTCTCCCCAGTCTAACAAGCACTCGATTGACAGGTAAAATGTACTACTGCTTAATGAAACAAAAGATTCTACAATCGTTTAGAATGGATTTCTCATTGGAATAGAATTGGTTAAATTGACTTATCTTAAATCGCCCGTAAAATTCTTGTTTATCAAGATGTAACCATGTACGGTCATTCAGTATTAAAATCTGGTGTCTTTCAATAAAATCAATTTCCTCACTCCCCGAAAAACGATAAGAATTCACTGAAAAAGTGCCTGAAATTGAGCGAAATCAGTTTCGGCCAAAATTTAAAAATTTACTATTTCCGTGAAATCAGTCCAAAAGCTATCACAAGTAGCTTGAAGTAAGGGCTTAACTGCTGTCATCTTCGAGGCCACTTCTCCTTCTGTGTGTAGATACTGATGAGTGTACATCGAGGAAACACGATTGTTCCTTTGACGGGGACTGTGTTAATGTCGTGGGTTCCTATCAGTGCCCTTGCAAGCCTGGATTTACTGGCGATGGTAAAATTTGACAAGGTAACATTTATTTTATATAAAAGTGCAAAGCTATTGATTACCCTCTTCACCAGTCTTGCAAGACAGAAATAACTGATGTGATTCGCAGGGTCAGTTGAAATTACTGCTAAAACAGGTCAGTCTTTACATGTTAATGTAACGGAGAAAGCTGCCTCCACATCATAGTTAGCAAAAATGCTTTTTTAAGCATATCTAAAATATACAGAACGATGCCGAACTTCTGGCAAACCTGTGAATTCACGACCTCAGCACGTTACACTTTTCAGTAGATTCTGGG
The DNA here is from genome assembly GCF_036669915.1 of Pocillopora verrucosa. NCBI lineage: Eukaryota > Metazoa > Cnidaria > Anthozoa > Scleractinia > Pocilloporidae > Pocillopora > Pocillopora verrucosa. Next base: position 258,458 of record NC_089320.1, on the reverse strand, counting down.
AAACGCCAAAACAAACAACCCCACCTCTTCTGATAATTTCCCTACACCTTGATTAGTCTTATATTCAATTTCTACTTAGATATCGATGAGTGTAACGATGGAAGCCATGACTGTCACTTTGCGGCCGATTGTACAAACACCGCTGGATCATTCGACTGCAGCTGTCAGTCTGGACACCTTGGAGATGGACGACACTTTTGCTCAGGTATATCTTGATCTTTAACCCAAAACAAACAAATGTGCGTGAGTAGAGTGGTTTGAACAAAACCAAAGTTATTTCTTTAATTACTTTCCTCAAAAAAATCAATTTATTTTGCGTTATCATTTCTAAGACACGAAAACCTAAGGCTTTCTTTGAAACCTGACAAACATTTTAACAGATAACTGGTAAAAGGTCAACATCGATCCTGTCTGCTTTGGGACAAAAGATGACGACCACGGAACTTTTCATATCCAAGAAGCCGGTCAAATCTACACATTTAAACTTGTCCATACAAGCGGCTCCGTGACATGCGTATCCATTTTAGCAATATCAACAAAGTGGGGATGCTCATTGCCAATTTACGGAAATCACAACATAATGACGGTGATAACTTACAGCAACAAAACAGTTCTCCCGCTTGCTGAGTTCTTGAAAGGCAACGACAGCACATACTATACTTACCAACTTGACGGTGCCGATTTCAACTCCACAACACTAGGGTTTATGCTCCTCCCCACCCCACTGGTTGTATTGGTTGGTCAGCAGTTCCAATTATGGTATGCGCATGACTTGGTTAATTATACTGAGTATAATAACGATGGTAAGACATGCGCAGACGTTTATGCTCTGTACCATTTACACGGTTAAAAGGTTGCGGCAACTACAGATGACTTCGGTCGTACGTCGGCACTTTGCTGAATCACAGCCGGTAAACAATCGGAGAGCGGGTGGTATTTAGTTCACGAAGAAGGCATGGTAGATGTGATATGGCTTCAATCACCAGGTCCTTAATAAATGGACCGTTCAGTTGGTACGATAAGTGAGCTGAATGGTTACAGGGTCCCTATATTGACATATTCAGCAAGCTTCGACATCGATATCGAAACGTAGTAGATAATTTCATGTAATAATGCAACTATGTAATGACGAAAAAAAAAAAAAACAGAAAAAAAAGCAATATTAAGAGTCGAGATTTGCCACAATATTACCTAGTGTAGTAATGAAGTGCCTCCTAAGCTATTCACCAGCTCACATTCAACGCGCGCCTACTGCATTATTGTTAAATATTTCACAACAATTACTTTCCCTGCAGCTGATGCTTATGAATTTGCTTTCTTTCAATGAAAATGAATTGAAAATAGACTTTAGCTTCCCGGAGCTCTTAAAAACTTCAATAAATGACAATCTCTTATATCAGCTTTTCTTTAAGATAGCTCAAATTTAAAACTGTCGAGTTTCATTTTATGCCGTGTTTCTGTTTTTCATCATCTTTAGAGTGGTTTGAGTCCAGAAATCGCACTTTGAATAGCTTGTATTTAATTTTATCTTCGGTAAATGAACAACTGAACTTACGGAAATTTTGATTGGCAGTAAGAGCCGATTGGGGTACCCCGTTGGTTTAAACAGTTAAGAAAATTGTTCTACGGTATCGGATACGGTAGCTGCAATATGCGTTTGTTGCGTCTTAAAGATACAATACGGAATGGCGGTACGTTTGTGACAGAAACGATTATTAAACCGTTTAACCATCCTACAAAAATTAGCCCTGAATAATTTCGGTAACAAAAGACACTGCTTTTTTTTGTGGGCGTCTGGCACATTTAATTTCAGCTTTAAAGCAGTGTCGACGGGGTGTCCTTGTAATATATTGCCAATACAATTGTTTCCTTTGCTTTTGTGGTATTTTTTTTTTTTCGCTTTTAACGAGGCAGGACATCAGTCTCTTTCATGACACCAAGGCGATATATTTGAGTTAAGATGAGAAAAAAAATTAGTACTCTTAAGGTAAACAAAACGTCAGGTACAAACTTGAGCCATGTAAGCGTATCACCAACCTAATCTACATTGAGAATTTTCTATGTGATTGATATCAAGTGGATTCACTTTAATTATATTCAATTTTACCCACCTTCTTATTTGAATTTGGTTATTTAGAGGCATAGGTGTTCAAGTTTGGGTTTATCACTTGAAATATTTTAGCTTAAAAAAGTGTTGATGGTCTTTTCAATTTTCATTTCCACAAAATTAAATCTATCGCTGTTCCGCATGTTCTCTGTTTCAAGTATTTCCTTAAGCTTTCATCTTATCGTTGAAGAATTCTTTTTTAATTAATTATCACTTGAAATATTTTAGCTTAAAAAAGTGTTGATGGTCTTTTCAATTTTCTTTTCCACAAAAATAAATCTATCACTGTTCAGCATGTACTCTGTTTCAAGTATTTTCTTAAAATTAAAAAAATGTGCATGCTTTCTCGCACGTCTTTATCGTGGAGCTTTTTGAAGCGGCCCAACCTTTTTTTATTTTGATCCTTCTATAAATTAATCTGCAGTTGAACGCGCTCGACAGATTTTCAACTTCATTTAACGCATACATCAAAGTGGTGACACTGAAAAACGTCTTGCGTTAGGCAATCTTCGGCAAACGGTTAATTAGTTATTAAGGCTAACATCACGCATTTAAGTTATTTTTTTTTCTCCTACAGCTTTCCTGTAATTCTTAAGACTCGATGTTTTGTTTTCAAATTAAGTTAAGCCATGAGATTATTCAACTGACGTATTCGCAAATGTTAAAAAATAAAATCCTATAACTGCGAAGTGTGCTGGTCTCACATCTGCCGCTTACATTAATATTCATTTTCCTCTTTTATGATTCTGCAATTCGCTGTATTGTTTTGAGTGTTGAAATATTAGGTCTCGTTGCATTTACAAGAGAGAGCAGCGTTTCATTTAGCTCGCTATAGCTAGCTGAAAGGTGTTCTCACTAACGACAATATGATACTGCTCTCACCAGCCGTTGGTGATCCTTCAATGAGTAAGGTCCTAACTTTAATATGGATTTTTCGTTTTGGTGTACTGGTGTATGGAGGTAAGTGACTCCTGCCAAAAGCTGGCATCGCTGACACTCATTAAGTTAAATTTAAAATCTATTCCGAGTGATGATTTTCATTTCCACAAAATTTAATCTATAGTTATTCAGCATGTTCTGTGTTTCAAGTATTTCCTTATGCTTTCATCGAATCGTTGAACAATTCCTATTTAATTAAAATAAATAAGCATGCCTCCTCGCACGTCTTTGTCTTGGAGCTTTTTGAAGCGGTTCAACCTTTTATTATAATGATCCTTCAATAAATTGATTTGCCGTTGAACGCACTCGACAGATTTTCAATTTCATTTAATGCAAACATTTAATTGGTAACACTGAAAAACCTCTTACGTTAGGCAATCTTCGGCAAACGGTTAATTAGTTATTTACAAAGGCCAACATCACGCATTGAAGTTATTTTTTTCTCCTACAGTTTTTCTGTAATTCTTAAGACTCAATGTTTTGTTTTCAAATTAAGTTAGGCCATGTGAATGTTCAAGTGACGTATTCGTAAATGTTAAAAAATAAAATTCTATAACTTCGAAGGGTGCTGGTCTCACATCTGCCGCTTACATTAATAATTACTTTCCTCTTTTATGATTCTGCAATTCGCTGTATTGTTTTGAGTGTTGAAATATTAAGTCTGGTTGCATTTACAAGAGAGACCAGCGTTTCATTTAGCTCGCTATAGCTAGCTGAAGGGTGTTCTCACTAAGGACAATATGGTACTGCTCTCACCTGCCGTTAGTGATCCTTCAATGAGTAAGGTCCTAACTTTTCTATGGATTTTTCGTTTTGGTGTACTGGTGCATGGAGGTAAGTGACTCCTGCCTAAAGCTGGCATCGCTGACACTTTAATCTATTATCACTGTTGTATTCGTGATCAGATTCATATCCTTGTGTTATGGTACAAAAGAAAGTAAGTGTGTGAAAAGAGAAAACTCATTAAGTTAACTTTAAATCTATTCATGGTAATGATGTGAAATTTCTAATTCTCAAAGTAAAAATGGCAGAAATGGGATATTGCACGATAGCACGTTATTGCAAAACTACCCTGTTTACAATGCCGTGATCTTAGTTGGGCGTAAAGGACGTGGACGTAGAGAGAAGATACGTAAAAGTAAATAAAGATAAGTAAAATTATTGCGGATTGAAGGCGACATTGGTCTATATATATATGATTTGTCCACAATATTTGAGTTGCTGATGTCCGATTATTACATAATAAATGGAACGGAAAAAGACACTCATGAAGACCTTGAAAGCTAAAGGAGTAACAATATAGACTTGCTATCGTAAAGAATTTCTAAAGCTGACGTTCCAAAGCGAAGCGCTAACGGTTATTGAGTTCTACCCCCACCGAGGCAGCGTCACAGTTTCCCTAGAAACCCACCCCCTCATTTTAAAACCAGATCCTATTTAGAATTATAATGGCGAACATCAATCTTATTCTTCAATGTAATGGGTAAATAAAAAAATTATGGTCCGAAAAAACAACTTTTCTGGTAAGGTGAATATGATGCATGTATAATTCAAGTTTGCAGGCTATTTAGCTAAGTCACTCACCTAACGAAAAGAGTAGAGAGGCTTATCACCTGCCTTTTTTTTCGAGGATGAAAGAGCGTAGCAAATATTCGTGGTTTTTTCTTTGTCGAGCGGCAAATCAAGAGTTAATTATGTAGTTTCTCTGGCATTTATGGAATAACTTTAAACTAATATTGCGATAAGACTTAGGTTGTCGGCTTCCTTTAAGCTTGTGTGCTGTTTGATTTCATTTTCTCATTGGCTTCTTTATTTCTTACCAAACCCTCAGATGATTGCCGAGTGATTCAGTTCAAAGCAGGAACGAAAAACAAGATCTTAACAAAACACGTCATAAGAAGTGAACAAGCAAAGGACAAGGATATCTGCGAGTTGAAATGCTACTTTGAACCAAACTGTGTGTCCTATAACTATGGTCCACTGGGAGATGGAACATTCACATGCGAGCTTAGTAACAGAACTCATTTGCAAGTCTCTCCAAGTTACTTCGAATATAGGAACGACTTTTTATACAGAGCAATCATTGTAAGTAAATAACAATATCAGTTTTACCAGGGTGATCGTTCCGCGAACGAGAAACCTCTGTTTCAAGTTGATCCTCCTCGTTTATTTGTTTACCACTTGATTATTTATCTCTCTAAATACTCAGTCTATTTATTTACTTATCTAAGCTTTATCTATCTAATTACTTCATTCATCTTTTGCATTTCAGAGTTTCTGTGAGAGCAATCCGTGCGTTAGTAACTCTACTTGTCAAGCGGGGTTTGGTAGTCATGGTTACCGCTGTATTTGTTCTGACGGATATGAAGGAGAGCTTTGCCAAAGAGGTGAGAAAGGAAACTCCTCGTCACGGCAGGTCTTCATCTCCCAGGTTCATAGTTAAAGTTACACAATAAAGCTGCAAATAAAGTAGCCTCTCAGCAAGGAGAGTTTTGAATCCTCATCTGTTTAATCAATACAGCCTTAATATCTGCATTAAAGGATATCTCCATCACAGGGTAAGGGGCAAGTTAGATTTGTTCTGTATGTGCTCCCTAAAATGCTAGAGGTTGTTAGAAGGATTGAAACCCCAAGGTTGAGACAACTGGAGACGTCGTCATAAGATGTTCTTCTGCAGCATTAACCGAGAGGTGATATGAAAGTATTGCTGTCGTGATGTGATAAATCCTAGATAATGGAGATTACAGAAAAACGAGAAAGAAAGAGAATATCAGAATAAGAATGGGTGATACGAAGGAAAATTGCCTTCATGTTGTCAACTATGGATATTTCATGCAAGGGCAAGAACAGAAATGAAACGAATAAAAGTATAAGTTTCGTGCTGAAAGCAAATAGTTCAGTGGAATTTTGGAATAACTGACAGAAATAATTGATTAATACGATCGAGATGAACTTTAGATGAAAAAGATCTATTTCAAAATAAGGAATATTATGTTTTTTTTTCATCTTCCTTTAATCTTGAATAGATATTGACGAATGTGTCTAAGGCAAGGTGAAGTGTTCCTCTGATGGCAGTTGTGTTAATGTTATGGGCTCTTACGTCTAACTTTTCCGTCTCTTGTAACTCGTGTGTAGATACTGATGAGTGTACATCAAGCAAACACGATTGTTCCTCTGACGGCTACTGTGTTAATGTCGTGGGTTCATATCAGTGCTCTTGCAAGCCTGGATTTACTGGCGATGGTAAAATTTGCCAAGGTAACATTTACTTTATATAAAAGTGCAAAGCTATCGATTACTCTCTTCATCAGTTTTGTAAGACAGAAATAACTGATGCAATTCGCAGGGTCAATTGTCCTTAAAATTACTGCTAAAAAATGGTAAGTCTTTACATGTTTATGTATCTGAGAAGACTGCCTCCACATCATAGTCAGCAAAATTGCTGCTTTAAGCATATTTAAAATATACAGAATGATGCCGAACTTCTGGCAAACCCGTGAAACCGCGACCTCAACACATTACACTTTTCAGTAGATTCTGGGAAACGCTAAAAAAACAACCCCACCTCTTCTGATAATTTCCCTACACCTTGATTAGTCTTATATTCAATTACTACTTAGATATCGATGAGTGTAACGATGGAAGCCATGACTGTCACTTTGCAGCCGATTGTACAAACACCGCTGGATCATTCGACTGCAGCTGTCAGTCTGGACACCTTGGAGATGGACGGCACTTTTGCTCAGGTATATCTTGATTTCTAACTGAACACGAAATCTTATTTAAGTAACCTACGCTACACTTTTTCCATCCCTTTACACCATATCAACAGAAGAAAGCTGAAAGATTTGATTTATCAATCGCCAAAGTGTTGTTAACCATTTAAGTGTGGCTTGCAATTGTGCAATACAAGCAAACGCAGCTAACGCTCATATCTGTCTCAGATATATTCAATGAGGCGTCCTTCTTGTCGAGAAAATTGTAATTTTCGACACCATTCACGCGCAGCGATACTTATCAAAATATTATTCAGACTAATCTTGTCTGGACAATTGCAAAGTGAGATTTTTTTCTAATTTCCATCGACAAACTCTTTATTTTGATCAAAACTTTTCTTTGACCTGACTTGCTAACATCATTTTTAAAACCTACCAATTTTCTTGACAGATAACTGGAAAAAAATCAACACCGATCCTGTCTGCTTTGGGACAAAAAATGACGACTTTGGATCCTTTGAAATCCAAGAGGCCGGTAAAATCTACACATTCAAACTTGTGCATACAAGTGGCTCCGTGACATGTGATACTAAACTCGAATCCACAAAGTGGGGATGTTTACACATAGGTTTGGGACGTCATAAACTACTGACGGTGATAACTTACCGCAACAAGACTGTTCTTCCACTTGCTGAGTTCGCGACAGGCGTTCATGACTATAGGTACCAACTTGACCGTGCTCGTGTCAACTCCCTGACGCTTGTGTTTAACCTGCTCCCCACCCCTCTGGTTGTGTCGATTGGACAGCAGTTCCTAATATGGTATGGGCAAGACTTGGCAAATTATTCCGAGCACAATAATGCTGGTGAGACATGCGCAGATGTTTACGCTTTGTACCCTTAACCTGAACTTTAGCATCGAACTTAACTTGAATCTATGTACATAAGTAAATATCTAAGTATATAAATGTGAATATATTGCGAACCAATACAGTAACCAGCTCCTAGTTGGCTTTGTAGTTCAGTTGGTCGAGCACTACACCGGTATCGCACCGTCACAAGCCTGAATTTTTTTCAGGCCTTATTTTCATTACTGCTTAATTAGTGTTCATAATTGCGAAGATCGCTTCCATATTCATAGCCAGCTCACATATATGATATGCATATATTTACAGAAGTGTAAACAATGTCAATGTCGGCACGCGGCGTAAGGTAGCAAAGAAAGCGCACTTTTATGCCTTTCCTTGATGGTCGAATCCACTTTGGAAATACTTTTAATTATAAAGAGAAGCTTGACATGGCGATAGATATGGCAAGTATGGACAATGTACTCGAGTCATATACAAATGCTCGCGGAGGTGGCGGTAGACCCTCACTAAGAAATGATGGTTGGCGTACATTTCGAAGACCTATTAAGGAGGTTAGATCCTAAGCAGAGTTAGTGTAATCTTTGTATTAGCAGCCCCATTATCTTTTTGCAGCCTGGCCGGGCGCTGTTATAAGGAGACGATGATACTGTCAGAAGGCGTTAAGAATTTGTTGCTAGGATCACTTAGACAAAATTAACCAATGACATTATAGGAAATGAATAATGACTTCAAATTAATTCTACGTGGCTAATAAATGTCCAAGGCCAATACAAACAGATATGACGGATAATTTACGTGGGATTTCTCGTAATTGGATTAGTCAGTTTTTAGTAGATTACCCTGGCAATTTTCTAGCATGTTCGATGTAATAGAATAGTTCAATAACTTTCAGTTCAGCAGTAATGCATGTGTAAAATTTTGAGAAAGGAGATTTCGAAATATCCATGCAGTCTAAATGCTGCGTAACCCAGTTGCATTTACTCTTATAATCATAGACTGATCTCACTTGTAATAGAAATTTAGAGTCAATATTGAGTAGATACTCCATTTTTTCAGACAACCAACATTAGTCTACAATGGAAAGGCCAAAATCTTGCTTTAGTTAATTTACTTTCATGACTTAACATTTAACTTCACTTCTCAAGTGTTTTTGTTTACTTGGATCTTTTGTGACTGAAAATAGTTCTATTAGAAACTTTCTTCCCCATGTAAAAATACAACCAAAAACAAAGAAATCATAGGCTTCATTTCTTATTTTTTTCTGTAACGCTTGACAACCTCATAAATATTTAATAAAACAATCTTACGATTAAGAGTTTATTATATCGCTAGCAGTGCCCGTGCTGGCGGAGCTCTTGCACTGAAGCGAATCCTGTGTCTCGATTATCTACCCGAGCATGCAAGATGGGCCCATCGATATCGTACTCGCTTTAATCCTGCGCAAGAAGAAAAATTACGTGGACCGAACTAACAAAGTTCGTAATTCTTGGACAAAAGTATCGATGATGGAGTCGCAAAAAGCGGCCGAAGACAGTTAAAAAAAAAACAAACATAAGCAACCTTGGTGGGTTTATTGTGCTACAAACACAATTGGATTTCTTTCTTAGCTCTCGAAAAGAAAATTCACTCTTGATTCTTACTAAAGCGGAATCTTCTTTGCTTTATAATACATCCTTTATTGATCAAAGTTGTGCGGTCAAGATGGCTGGACATTAGCCTCGTCATTATCTTTCCGTTTTTAAGGACCTCGACTTCGTATCGGTCCATAAAAATGCCTAAAAAGAACTCGCCCAATATTAAGAAATCTTGACAGCACTCATGGTTAATAATTCATAGATATTGGTGTTACAGCACGATTATGACGATGTTTTCAAATAGCGTTACTCTGGGAATTGTAGCAAAGATTGGAAGTAAAACGTGTATTACTATCAGCGAGTTTTCTAAAAAAAGTGGGACTCGTAGAGAAAAATGGAGTTCTTTCCTATCTTGTGCTTCATCTGAGGAAGCTGGAAATGGTTTTTCTATCCTCCGACTGGCTAACCGGCTACAATCATTGGGCTCGAAAACCATAGAGTTTATCCAAACTATCGCGTCGAGATAAAAACAGATAATTTATACAACAAACGCTTTGCAAGTGTCTTAGTGTAGCACGTGTTACTTGGTGTAATTAAGCCCCTCTCCCCAGTCTAACAAGCACTCGATTTGACAGGTAAAATGTACTACTGCTTAATGAAACAAAAGATTCTACAATCGTTTGGAATGGATTTCTCATTGGAATAGAATTGGTTAAATTGACATATCTTAAATCGCTCGTAAAATTCTTGTTTATCAAGATGTAACCATGTACGGCCATTCAGTATTAAAATCTGGTGTCTTTCAATAAAATCAATTTCCTCACTCCCCGAAAAACGATAAGAATTCACTGAAAAAGTGCCTGAAATTGAGCGAAATCAGTTTCGGCCAAAATTTACAAATGTACTATTTCCGTGAAATCAGTCCAAAAGCTATCACAAATTATTTCAAAACAGGCATAATTGTAAGTTCTCCTCTTGAAGTCAGGGCTTAACTGCTGTCATCTTCGAGGCCACTTCTGCTTCTGACTTGAAGGCCTGTAATAGTGCAAAGCACAACATTGCAAATCAGAATTCTTCCACCATGGGCAATTTAAATCTGCATCAGGAAGAAATCAAAGCGGAGGGCCATTGGTGGCAATGCCATAAGGTGGCTCCTCGCACTCTGTTTCTAGGTCCAATTGAATTTTAGAATTTTTGGGTATGAAAAATAAAAGGAGGATATGGGGTGAGGCTGGCAGCAAATTAAACTAAATGTGACGCTAATTCCGGGAATCAACCTCGAGTTACTGCCAAAGGCTATTACCACTGTGTCATACCTGTTTCCATAGAGGATCGCAGGGCACAGTCTTAATAACTTGCAACCATTTCGTGAACTTCCGACTCAATTTCGAGAAAAAAAGCAGCAACAGCCCTCTATCAAAAACACCTCTCGTAACTAATGGGAAGTACACTGTATTAAGCTCTCAAAAGGCTACATTGGAGGAGATTTTAAAAGAAAACTGAAGAAAAAAATACAAGAATATTACTATACAAAGTTCCATTCACGTGGAGGACCTTAAAAAACATACGTGATAGCGACAAAGTCTGTTCAATTGGGGGAGTTCAATTTTACTTCAAGTTATGGCATAAGCTGTTTCTCTACTCAAAAGAACAATCATAGATTACTTACTTTTTGGAAGAAAACGTTAAACTTCTGTGTCCCGATTTCATGTGCACTTTGGATCGAGGACCATTTGACTGTTGAAGAAATATGGAACAAATGAATAATCGATTTACAACCAAACGCTACCAAATAATTCACTAGAAGTAAAGAAGTACTTTCAGCGAATGAAAAAAAAATATATAAAATAATACATTCTCATTATAATTTGTATCATCGCTACTTACTTTGGAGTCTTTCGAAGAGTTATAGGGATTGAAAACGACTGCCTTTTCCCTCGAATCCTTTTGAGTATCTCCTGATAACAAAACAATCATTAAATCTTTGATCACCATAAACCCACTCCTTTAACAAGAATGTCCTGTGTACCATTGCAACGCTTTTTATTGACCAAATGAGCTATTAGACCAACTGAGGGCTGCCACTGAATGAACTTGTATTGGTGACTGGCAGAACGCTGGGATTGATATGATAATCATGTATTTGTACTGTAGAATAAACTAACATAAATTACTCGCAAAAGGCGGGGATAAATGTAATAATTATGTGTTTGAACTGTGGAATAAACTAGCATAAATTACTTGCAAGAAGCAGGGATTAATATGATGCTTATGTATTTAAACTGAGGAATAAACTAACATAACTTCGTTTAAAAAGTCATTCTAGCCGTATTTGTTCTTACCTAAAAATGTTGAATAGTCCACATCTGAGTAGTTGAAAGGCACAAACTCTCTGCCAGGCTGAGAAACTGAATCATGTGAAGGAGAAATTTCTTCGTCTTTATTGTAATGAGACATGGATGAGCAGGAGTCTCCAGATTCCCTCTTTCTTTTCTTTTTAGCAGACTTTTCAGTTGTCTAGTGGTACACAAAAAAATCAGACATATACGTGAAAAAACCGAAAAACCGTGAAATAACTTCTCAACTAAAAGCGTTATCGAGTAATTTAGATGTATTGTGATTAGTAACGAAAAATTTAATCTGTCAATCAATAAATGCACTTACTTTGTCTCTCAGAGGTGTCAAGTCCTCGGGCGTGTCTCCGTTCTCTGTGTGAGAATGCTTCTGGCTAACAGTCGGTTCTGAACAGAAAAAAAAACAAAACAAAACAAAGCATTATAAACAAATGCACATGCTTCGCTAATCTGGACCAAAATGAACTGTTAATAACGCTAATAAAACAAGGTATGTTCTTTATGTTCTTTTTTTTTCCTGTCTATAACATCATCCCTGTTAAAAAAACCGATTACCTGATATTGTGGATGAAGATTGAAGTTGTGTTGCTTGTCTCCACTGCTGGTTTATCTGATGGAAGGTAGGATTAAGAAAAGTTTGGCATGCGAGGATACCAGGCCAAATCACCGAAGAAAGATAGAAAGTGTAGGATGGGAATTGAAGTAAACAAAGCTTGCTCTGTAATGACTGAGAAAAGTGCGGATAAAAGTGGCAGCAGAAATAACTCCTCTTGAGAAAAATGTATTTCAAAGGAAGATTTCGTGATTATTTTGCAATATACCTTTTTCTATCGTTGCAATAACTGCCTTCACTTTATGGTGTTAAGTGCTAAACAGAGCTAAGGGCAAATTATTTGCTGTGGTCCATACTCAAGTAAATTAAAAAGGTCATTTAAAAGGCTCAAAGTTTGTTTGGACGTGGTTACTTCTAACACAGGGTACCCACCCTGCGCGTTTGTTCGTCACTCTGTAGGTCACCAACAACAGCATGGCCTTCTGTTGTCTCCGAGCGGCTTTTCACCGGAAGGAACTGCAAAAAAATTCATCAGCTGTAATAAACATCACTTAGATTGATAAATATTTCAAAAATTATAGAACGACACAGGAACTTGATAATAGTAGCGACAACGAACTTTTTGAAAAGGATTTTGAAACGAAGCTTTGATTTTTTCTGCTTTTTTCTGCCCATCGGTAGGCTGACCAACTTCCACAATCTGAAAAAGAAAGACATAAACAAAATGACACCCTTCTTTCATTTAAGTTTCGGACAAGAAAGCAGTAGTTACACTAACGTTAACACCCACTTTATCCACCCCTGGTAACCACGTCACAAGGGCTGCAATGATGCAAGTCCTCTAGACCATCACAGTGTACAGAAATGTATTTTTTACCCAACGTAACACAACTATACTCTTGACACTCGATGGCGATGACTAAGTAGCAGTTATACCTTAAATAGCGATACAGTAGGATTTGCTTTGATAATGGCGGGTCCAGACACCAAAACTCGACCATATGAACTCACTGAGTGACTAACAGCTGCAGACTCTCCTGTGGAAAAGCACAGGGTAAAATTAAATAGGTTTGAATAAAATGATAACACTAATGAGATAAAATTCTGTAATAACAAAAAGATTTGTCTCACCATTATCAGTTGGTAGGTTTGGTTTATTATCTGAATCGATCAGCGGTGGTTGAGATACACTGGGACTCATCTGTAAGAGAAGAAATGTTTATACCTGACAGCTGTGGACAGGTTCAACCCGTTGCAATTTTAGGGATTCAAGAACAGAGTCATAAGTAAAAGGCGATTACCAGAACATTTTGCCCTGTTGTGTTTCCTGAGTCAACTTGAGATGAAGTGCCAGAAGAAGAGATGTTCTGAAAAACGGTTCAAAGAAACATAGATAACATTTCGTTACCGGCACAACGAGCACTACTGTAACAGTTGTAAATATGTCTTTAGTTCAGTGCAATACATAATATGTTTCATAATGATTAAGGTATATCTACAAGTAATTGTATACGCATGTAAATGAGATGTATAAACCTTGTTGGCGGTCAGAGCAAGCTGCTTTGCTTCAACAATCAACATATGTATCTCATTCACGTATTGCTTAACAAGTGTGGGGACTGGATTACAACAGGCAAGGACGCCTTGGGCCTCCCTAAAAAGAAACAAAAAAAGCCGGTTAAAACAGTTTCAAAACTGACCTTAACCCTAAGTAATATGGTACTGAAAACAATGATTTCTAAGAATCACGATGGACAGTGGATTATCTAAATCTGGTTAATTCTTGTTTCAAAGTAAAGAACTACCTCGGTAAGGTTTCTGCAATCTGGAACATCATGTGATTTGGGATGACAAAACTGAAAGAAAAGAAACGATAAAACAAGAGATGTAGTGCCTAAACATAACCAAGATTGGATTTCCTTGCTAATAATTGATCCCTTAAAGTGAGATCTTATTGCAATAAAAAATTGATGAGCTTCACATTTTGGTCATAAACGTTAAAGGTGTAATTTAAAAAGGTTAAATCTACAAACAAGCCCTTTGTACCAAAGATAATTCATTTTCAAAGTTTGTTGACTAAATAAAGTATTCAAGCGGACAGACGAGTACCCTTTCCACAAATTTAGCCTTACCCATAGCTTTCATCCTCTTCTCGTGCCATATTATCTCTCCAAGTGAACAGAAGGCGGAAGGCATGCATCTGTAAAATAATAATTCATTCTTATCATTGAAAAGTAAATCAACAAACAATCTATGTCACAGATTCCTTTGAAATCATTAGACGAGCAAGAAAAATAAAGTTGAAGTCACAAATAAATTCAGGCATAGCAGATTTGTATTGACTGTTTAATTTTCTAAATTAATGCTTCTAAGAAGAATCAAAGACCTGCACGGGGTTAAATGTCCGCTTATGTTTCTCCAGAACTTTTCTGTAAGATTCACTGGTAAATAAGGGCTTCTCATAACGCTATACAAATAAAAAACAACAAAAAAACAATTAATTAGGTCACCAAAATGGATATTGGTGAATTCTCAGAGAAATCCAATAAATTCTGCAGGGTAGGGGGGGGTGGGGGGAGAGTTACCTACTCTGGACTAGCATCCCATGGACCTTAACTCTTTAACACCCATGTGTGATCAAGACAGAAATTATCCTTACAATATCAATACCATATCAAGCAGGCAAGTGGTGAGAATGAACAAAAACATCAATTAAGGGATTATCAGTTGATCCAATACCATATTCATCAAACAAACATTATGACAATTGTATAGCAGACTGTAAGGGGAATTACTTGTGAGATCTTGGGAGTGAAAGGGCATGGTAAACTACATGTTCAACTACTTGGGCTAATTCAAAGTTCACAAGCAAGAAATGTCAGCTATATGGAGCAGCACTGCAACAAACCTTTAAGCAAATGTCCCTGCTCCTGGAGTACACTGATTGTAATAAGTTGTTATTTACATTTCCATGTTTAATGAGTTCATTATGCAGACGATCACAAATGTAAAGCAAATAATGTGTGTCTTCTCTGGCATAATGCACCATCTCTGAAGGCAGAGGTCTGTGAAATAAACAAACTTGATAATCAAAATAATCTAAATGCCTACATGGAATGATCATTGTTACTATATTGCGATTTTGTCCATCAAATTTTAACATCATGAAAAACTAATTCAATATAAATAACAAAACCAATGAACGATCTGGACTCAGCTCTTTTTTTCACTTTTCACTTGTCTTGTACTTGTCTAAATTTTGAGCAGTAAAAAAACAAAGGTTACACCACAAAACCACTAATAACCTTATTCTCCAATCTGCCAGTTGATATTGTTTATTTGCTGTGACATCACAGAACTTTTTCAGCAGGAAAGCCAAGGAGTACTTCCCATAGTTTAGCACCCTAGCAGCCTGGCCTGTGTCAAACATATTGACAACATAAATACCAAAATCTCGCTGTAGCCATCCAATATCCATATCAGCTCCATGAAAAACCTGCAGGAAATAGAAATAGTCAAACCTCAAGTAACTAACAAATAGCAAATTCTATGGCATAACACAAAACCTGCACACTAGATTCACACAGAAGATGTAGATGAAGTGGTTTTCTGCCTTACTGGCTTGCTATAATTATAGAAGGTACATTTAAATTTTTACCTTAAGTATGCTGGGATTGGTAAAATAGTCATTGAGGATTTGAAGCTCACTGCGCAGCTCCAGTGTGTCAATAAGAAAGTCTTGGTGTCGTGTGGATATCTGCATCAAGCAACAAAATCCCTGGAAAGATCTGTAGGAATGAGCCTACAGAGCAAAAACATACAAGGTGATATGAACATCATGCCAACATATTTGAACCACCACAAATCAAGATAAAAAGAAACAGCAAGCTACTTGCCTATTTAAAGTCAGAAATGTGCGATTTTGATGAAAAGAACTGATATTTTTTTGAATGCATTTTGTTTTGAAAAATTCACCCAAAATAATGTAAATTATACAGGGTGACACGTAAGCAATGGTAAAATTTTTTTTGTTACTTTGCCAAGAATTCAGGCTTTATTCTTCAAAGATCACATTCATTGGCAAAAAAAGATAAATGTTCAGTAGCAAGAGTATACCTGTTTTATCAGAAGCCAGTTACCATTATTCTATCACATACTGACTAAATACATGTATTATTATTCACTTCTAGGAAACATAATTAGCAACTGTACCTCTAGATCCACTGCAAACTCTGTCACAGTTGCAAGATGCTGGCAAAGCTCATGAAGCTGTTCTGTTGTTTCTATCAATGTGAATGGAGTTTTCTCAAGTTCATCATACAGCTGGCAACAGAACAAAAACAAAACAAAACATAAATAAGGTCAATCTCTTTGCTTTCACAGGTCAGAATAATCTACAAGTGTTTTAATCTACTGTGATTCATTTTAATAAAACCTAAATTGAAAACCACAAAAAGTACATCTGGAGGGATATAGCTAAGCACTAGCTAGCTGTTGATGACTTTTGCAAGCTCAGAAATAACCAATCTTCAGCTTACTATTGGTCACCAACAGTGGATAAAGAAATATTGAACAAGTCTTCGGTTTTCATAATTCAAGTCTTTCACAACAGTTAAATTCACTATATGTAAGTGCACTGTGATTTCAACAGAAGCATTCTAGAAAAATGTAAACTATCTAGTTACACAGATCTAAAAAAAGGTAATTGGAAGTGAAATAAGTAACCTTAACCTTAAAATCACTTGTCTAATCTCCAATTCTTTAATGTCCATTTTGTAAACACTATGTATCATTCTGTACATTTGAGCTAACCTCCTCTTTATGCAGCATCAGCTGATTTTCTGGAGGTTGAAACACTTCCAGTTCATATTGGTATGGATGGGCTGTACTGAAATCCACACAAAAGACAACAATAATGATTAAACATTTGCATGCTAATGTAGTTTTGTAAACAAATTTAGGGCTTATAGCAGATGGGTCCAAGAAGAAGTCACAGAGAACCAAAACAGAGTGCAACAAAGAAAAAAAAGGTGGAAAACTTGGCACTGACATTCTATAATGATCACCTGTTTGCAGAAGAGCTGCTTATTCCTTTTACTCTCTCCTGATGCACAAAATCAGCAATAGCTGATGGTACTTGTGCATCTCCAGGTAGATGCCTACTGCTGCTTGTCTCATCTGAAAAACACCATACACAAATCAGTCTCACTCCCCAGAGTTGACATATTTAAATCAAATTCATCTCTCCTAGTTCTTGGTTTACTAGTTTACCATATACAATTAAATTTATTCTGTATTGAATACAAGACTAGTTTTCCTTCTATTTCTGACAAGAATGGGGCCAAATCTGTAATATGCGGTTTGTATTTTTTACACTGACTCTATATAAAAGGCACTGATATTTTCCAACATACCAACTTCAAGGGGCCTTAAAGAATTAGGTTTTCTCTTGATGATTGGAATGAAAGGAGTATTGCTGTTGTCAATCTTGTCTTTAAATTTCAGTTGTGGTCTCTGAATGTGTTTAGCCATGAGAAAACGGAAGTTGGTATCTTTCTTTCCAGGGATGTCTTTCTGTAAGTTGATAACACACACAAAAAACATCTTTGATAATTATAATAATGCAGTCAGTTAATTTTACATGAGATGTACTTATTTTTAAAACATGTATAAGGTTGTATTGATTTTAAGTATCATATACACCAGCATATAAGCTGCACATACAAATAAGCCGCACCTCAAGTTTGGCACCTACTGTAATATTTTGGAAAAAAGTTTTTGAAAAGAAATCAAAAGAAATCACAATTGGAGTCTTGAGAAAGTTGCCATATTTTGGTTGCTTTATTGGTTCTAATCTATTATTTTAGAAGCTGTAGTATGGAAATCATATATTGACTCTGACTTAGACATATGTTTGATCTTACTCTGGTTTATTTGTTCACTCAGTATTTTTTTCAATCCTGTCAGATTTTCAAAAAAGTTTTACATAAACAACAGGAAATATTCTGTTCATTCATTGGTAATTCTAGCTTAGTGACCAGCCAATTGATACAGACTTAAAAATAAATTTTCGATGAATAGAGTAAATTGATAAAAATTTGCCATAAGTTTTCCACATGTTCTTGCATATATGTCACACCCCTATTTGTTACAACACATTCTGGAAAAATGGTGCCACTTATAGTTTACCGTTATTAAATTATACATATGTCATAGACGTTTAGTGAATCTATACTTTTCCTATTCATTTGAAAGTTATTGTGTGTTTACACTGTACCCTAGCTCTGTTCCAACTTGACACAATTGGCGTTCCTTGTTGCCCAGGAGCTCCAGCAACTGTCTGGTTTGTTTTGTCTGATTTCAGGCCTGCAGCCTCATCGAGGTTTGTGTCCTTATGAGACAAATATTTTTATTAATAAAGATGAGCCTCCAACAAAGAAGCAGTAATAATAATCTTCAGAAACTCACCACTCTTTCCAGAAGAATGTCATTGGCTTCTACAAGACTGTCAATCAGCTCATCGCTATCTGGATCAATAGCATGAGTATCTGAGGGCCACTGACAATGAACCTTCCAATGATGCAACAGATTTTCAATGCTGTGAAAACAGTCAGACATTGATGCCTCTTTGGTTCTATCAAATGTCATAAGCTTAACACAATAAAAATCATTAATCATTATTGAGATACAGGGAATAAGAAAATAATTACTTTTAACAGAAGAAAACTCACTAATCATATAAATGACCTAAACAGAACAAATGAAAAGCATCCATTCGAACAGAAGGTAACTACAAGTACCTCTGCTACTGCAACTTAATGGTGGTAAATGTTACACAAATTCTATAATTCACCAGTTGCATTAAACAGTAGAAGTCACTTACTTGCTAAGCAGCCTTGCTCCTTGAGCTGATCTAAATTCCCTGAAATCTGGAAAACTGTAGTAAAAGTCATGATCTTCTCCTGCCCCAGGCAAGTTGCCAGATTCCCTTACAGCTTGGACAATAGCAGCTAAGGATTCCTAAGGAGGACAGCAAGCAGATTATTATTGGTCTATCCTTTATCCTTTTACAATCGGTCAATCCCTCAAAAAATGTAACAATCTACAAGCAAGGCAAGCAAGTAACATTTCATGACTTGCTCCTTACTAGTGGCAAAAGTACTCGGACCCTGATTTGCTTAATAACTGATCTAGGTTGCAAATTGCCCTCCCCCCTTGAACAAAGTCAAACTCCAGCGCTTGAATTCGATAAACAAACATCAACATTGTCCTAGGGGTCTACTCTGATCCAAGTGTACACCATGTAATCATCAAGCCAGCAAAGTGAGTTTGAAATTCTATCTCTTAAAAATAGGTTGGCTGTGAGATAGCCATCTAATCCGAAGTTGCTTACTTAAGCTTGCGGAAGGGCCTGTTAGGGAGATATCACGGTCGATCTTGACCAAAGAACTGTTTATCAAGACAATTATTTAGACCTAGCCAGAATTCCTTGTCGTATTCCAAGCTTTTATAGATGCACTGAGGAATGTAACATAACCTCAGCGTTTTTTGAGGATCAAAATAGATATGTGATAGAATTATTATCGACAAGCATGTGATGATAAACTCTCGAAATTGAAGGCTGCACAAATCAGAATTTCCTTGTCGCATTCATGCAAAGCTGGCTCCCTTTCGTCTAAGAAGAATTAAATTATATAAAAATTAAGCAGTAACATCTATAAATACCTGAGAAAACGATTTCAGATCTCCTATTCCGGGCAAAACACTCTCTGCATCGTCTTCTTCCATGTGGTCAGCCATCTTGTAATCCCAAAAACTGAGAAGGTCTGGGTGACGGAAGTGGAAATCCCACAACATGATCTCGAGACCGAAATAACGATAATCGTTATTTCGGTCTCGAGATCATGTTGAAATCCCATGACTCTTAGTGATCGATTCCTAGTGCCAGTACTTCCGGGTGGGTACGAAAACAAACATGGCGGTCAAATTGGATGATGTTTCTTCTCCTCAACTCGCGCTTAAATTTTCAAGTTCTTCCTTCGATCCTGATAAATGTAAGTATTGCATGAAAACTAATTAGGCGATAACCACCCTTTGTTTCTTCAAAATTATCATTTTTCGTTTTAATGTACCTGTAATTGACTATCTTATCATGATACAGAGCTCTAGGTGGACTGCACCTTCCATCCTTATTTTTTTTGCTTCAGATGTCAGGGATCTGTCTGCGAAGTGTGACACTGATGCTGAACTTCAGGATCATCGAAAGCGTATTCAGACTTTAAGCGAAGAAACTGCGGTTAGCTTGAAGAAAAATGTTTATAAGAACTACATGCAGTTCATCGAAACATCAAAGGAAATATCATGTATCCTTTAGCTTTTAATCAGGCGAGGGTGTGTGTGCTCAGTGATGGGGGATGCCGAAAGAGTACAATCGAGATTGTAAGATTAAAGATGCAAACAGAAAACTAACTTCGTGTGCTTGTTTATCGGTATCCTTAATATACCACTCTTTCGAAGGATTTTTCAAGACCAATGCGAACAGAACGTCCTGCAGGATGTTGTACATGTGGATTTGGATTAGTTACGAATCGTAATAAATGTCAGTGATGCAGATTCCATAACATAATCTATTAGATCTAGAAGCAGAAATGTATCAGTTGGGACATTTTTTGGCGGAGCAAAAAGCGATACTCAGCAGTCAGGAAGACATGTCTTTATTTGGAACACAAGGTAATATGTATATACCAAAGAAATTGGAAATACTCACAACATAAGAACTACGTTGAGTAGCCAAATCTCTGTATAGCTCTCTGTCTATTTTGTCATTAAAGCTCTTAAGCTTGGATCTAATAATTCAGTTAATATTACGAATCACAACAGGTTAAAATATCTTTTAAAATAAGAAAGTGGTGATATTCACTAATTCATGTACAAGGCATGTTTGAGAACAACCAAACATAAAAAGTTTTATGTTTGATCCACATGTTGATCCACAGGCATGTTTTAATTGTTTAAGTATCTACTTCCTCATCTGAAAGAAGATGGAACTAACTGATGGGTGTATTTGCCCCCTGTTACCTTATCCCATCCTTCACTCCCCTTAGCATTTTGTAAAGTCTTGTTTTAGTCAATACTCTTCAGAAAGAGTACATATTTCTGGCCAAAAAAACACTCTTAGTGGTGTGTGAAATTTTGTTTTACAGTGTAAATAATTATTTATAAGTACCATTCTAAGTTATTATAATAATTATATTACCCTATTAACAATTTTAATAATTGCACAAAACTATTGCTGTTCTTTAATTTAGATCCTAATTCTTCAATGAAACCCTCAAAGAAAGATGAAAAAGGTAGCAGCTCAATAGAATCAGTAGAGGGTCTGGCTGTAAGTTATATTTATATGTTTGAAATGAATATTGTTAAAAATGAAATTAACTAGGAATGAAATAGATGGTCAATTAATTTTACGATTTAAATTTACAGAGTGTCCTAGATATCACTGATGTGAACTGTGTTTTTGAGGGAGACCTGGTTGAGGTGGATCCAGAAACATTTCTTCCAAAATCTAAAATTCATGCCTTCCTGTTACATGACAGTATGGTGGTCGCAAACATCATTCAAAACAGGTACTGTCAACAGCAGTTGTATTGATCCATGGTTCACTGGTGATGATGTTAAGTTTACAATTGAACTAAAGAGACATAAAGAAAAGTTATGAAAGTGATCTGATCTTTTCCTAGGTCAGTTTTCTGTGAAATCTTAGAATTCATATACAGTTTTTATCCTTAAACTGATCTCATATGAAACTTAACCTGTCTCGACTTGTTTGTTAGTTAGTCTGAGTCTATATTTGGAATTAATCTTAATACCATGGTATTGATACAGACTTGCCCAGGGTTATTAGTAACTATTGATTGTCTTCAATATTTTCGCTTTTCTAAGGCGTGGTCCAGTTCGTTTTAAGTTCCAAAGCCTGTTTGAACTAGAAAATGTTGCAGTGGTGAATATGACAAGTGCTGATGGTATGTATATTGTTGGGCAATCACCTTGACCTCACCCTCTTCAGTTTCTTTATTTTGTGACTCGTTTTTAACCAATAACAGGCTAGAAAAGAAGGTAAATAGCTAGTACATTATGAGGTTACTTGTATATAATTTTTTTAGTGAGCTCTAATCTAACTGAAGTTGGTGGTAAGGTCTTGAATAGCACTGTACTGTGGTGAGAACTGTGCCTGTGTTCTGGATCAATTTATATATCCTATTGAGATTGTTAGCCATAATACAGGGACTAATTACAACTAACAGCATTATGTTTAGTATTTGATTGTATAATCAGTGCAAAGTCTCAGACTATTCATCTCTAATAATAAGAGCATCTGACAATAAGCTGGACAATAAACAGATTTTTAGGTTTACATCTAATGCATGTTGGTGGTTATGTTACAAATTTATAATGAGTCATTGGTTTTGATGCACATCTCAGGTTTGAAGGATGCTTTCAAGGTTTTTCTGTTCCCAGAAACTCATGTGTATCAAGCCGAAAATAAAACAATCAAGGTGAGGAGAAGAAAAATGAACTACCAGTAATATACATGTATACAGTAATAATATTATTATTATCTCCTGACCCACAAGGCCCTGCTTACATAATCCCATTAACAAAACATGGGAATGAAAATTGATGTGAGCAGAGTGGGATGAGTCGACCTGAGCCAGTCCAGAAAAAAATCATTCAGCCCTGCACTTGTATGTCTCTTTTAAAGAAATTAATAATGGAGTACAATGTAAAGAAAACAATTCAGTTATACTTTTGATGTAATGCATGTTTCTTGCACAAGTTTTTGGCTTACAATTGAGGTATTTCCTTTTAATGCACCTGTCTGACATAGCATCTAATTGTTACCTTTTTGTACTTATTTTCTAGAAAGAGTGGTTGGATAGGATTGAAGAATGTAAAAAGAACTTTAAACTGAAGCTGGAACAAGAGGTTAATGAAGGTGGCAGTGAAGTTGCATCCAATACAGAGATTACCAGCAGTTCAGAGAATTCCAATCCTTTTGTTGAAGATAGTGGAAAAAATCCATTCGTAGAGGATGACAACAGCAATCCTTTCTCAAATAATTATGATGATGACAAGAATCCATTTAATGAAAGCAAATCCACTAATCCTTTTGATGAAGAGGAGGATGAAGGTTGCTATAATGATCTTTATCAAAACAGTACACATGCAGAAAATAATCTGCTTGACCTTTATGGAAGATACTGCTTGAATCCACAGTTTAGCAGAGAGGTTACCATAGGGACCCATCAGAAACTGAAAAACTCAAAACAATTACTCATTTGTCTAACAGTTGAAACTAAGGTGCAATGAATGACTAAGGCATCAGACAAAATAATGGCAAAAATCATTAATTGAAATCAACACCTTAAAAATGAGACTCTGAAAAAATTGAAATTAAAAATATTTATCTGATAAACTAGAAAATGGAAAAGTCTTGTTACCAGCCCCTTGTCTGGGGCAAGGTCAACATGGTAGGGAGGCATCACCACTGGCTAACCACTTTATAATAAACCATTTCCAGCAGATGCACCAAGATCTCCCCACAATGGTCATGAGGACCCATCTAGTATTATGTAGTTATCTGCCTCAATGTGCAAGCACTGGAGAGTGCTTGGGGTGGGAAGGAGGGAGTAGATTAATGCAACAGAAGTCCCTGCTTAACTTTCCCTTCAAATACCTGGAGTGCTTTAACTTTCTCAAGGGAAGATACTTATCAATTGAAAGTGACGGTGTCTTAAAATATAGAACAGATTAAAACTTAGGGGGCATGTCTTTTATATACATGTCTGTGTTTTTGTTACAGGGCCTGTTTCTTCTTCCTCACCTAATTCTGGAAACTCCATTGTTGTCAAGGTAACAAAAAATTGAATCAGAGAGCAACCACTAGTACATGTAAGAGTTTAAATGATGTATGTGAACCAAAATTTAGGCCTGATTTCCTCTGTTGTCTTGAGTTTGGTCTTTATTCCTCTCTACACCTCCTCGTTGTTTCCCTGTTCTTGATCCAGTCAGCATTGTGGCTTAATTAATTCTTTACATAAAATTATATTTAGCTTTTTTGTATATTTCTTTCAGGCTGGAAAAGGTTGGCTTAGAGATATGCCAGAAGATTTAGACATGTTCATAGCTCAAAGGGATTTTGAGAGGGCCATGGAGTTAATAGATAGAAGTGAGTAGTGTTTCCTCGGCAAATAGTGAACCTAGATTAAGCTAACACGGTCATCCTCCCTCCTTCCTTCCCACCTAAAAGCTCTCTGTGCTGGCCCTGGTAGAATGATTTAAGCTCAGCATATCTTATAATTATTCTTTCAGCGAATAAATATTTGAAAGAAAACAGCAGCTCTCAAGCAGCAAAAGAAATCAAGTAAGTCTTACCAAATTTATTGTCAAGTTGATAAAATGTAGTGTCCTATCAGTTGTTCAGTTTAAAGAACCCCTGGACATGTAAAAGGTGTTCAAAATTAGCCACTGAAATACCTGTACCATAAGGGTGTACAGCGCTAGCTAGGAAGAAATAGATTTCTACTAACTCTTTCAATACTTTCATTGTGTTTTTGTGGGCGACATTATTTCATTTTTATTTGGTTAGAGTTCGCCTTGATCGTCGAGTAAAGCAGTTGGTAGATGCTCTTATTGATGAGTTGGACTCTAGTCGGAGCTTTCTACTTCATGTAGGACCACGAGCAACCAGAAGAACTGTGTCACTGTTGGTTAGACTGGGGAGAGCTTCTGAGGTGTGGCATATTAATGTTCTATAATCTTGCATACTTGTCAAAAGAGGAGATTTTTGATCGGATTTTTTTACTTAAAAAATGATGCAGTGATAAGGTTATCAGTCGATCGTGCGCTACATTGTTCGGTTGAGGGTGGTGCAGAACAAGACTGTAGGTGACAGTGACCTTGCTACAACCTGAGTAGACGGTTGACAGCAATTGATAACTTGTGAGCCTGATCTCGACTGTTATGATGGCTTTGCTCGGTTTGTCAAAACGTCAGTGACTGTCACGTACACGGTCATGCTACACGATTGACGTGTTATCAATAAAAGATAAGCTTACCCCGAATCCCGTTTGAATTTGTTTCTTCACTTTTATAGTGCGCATTTGTATTACTGGCGACTTTTTCAAGGTGTGCATGTGTCAGGGTGGGTGGGAATGGGGAAGGATACTTGAACAACCCTAATTGACCTCTCTTATCTTTACTTTTGACGAGGCAGGCATGTCAGCTTTTCTTGAGGAACAGAAGTGAAGCCATCAAACATGCTATAAGGTAACCTATCACAATTTGTTCTAATTACTTTGCACAACTAAAATGATTGAACCCAGCATACCAGCTGCATGCAGACCTAATTTGATACAAAGCTAGACTTAGTACAGATCTAATGAAGTGCAGAGTAGAAGCTCACTACAAGAACCGTTATGTGATATGGATGACTGCTTTATTTTTTAAGGCAACTCAAGATTGAAGGGGCTACATCTCTATACATCTCTAAGTTGTCCACCGCGTTCTTTAGTAGCATCATAGAGACTGGTAAAGAGTTTGAACAAGTTTTCTCTGCTAACAGAGGGTTTAGTTCAGGTCAGTAGAAAAATCTTCTTTCCTAACTTTCTTCCTCCATGCTGTAGCTGTAAATGCTTTCTAGTATTGAACTTCGTTTACTTGAAATGAATATTTACAGCTCTAGTAATAGCTTCAGTAGTCTTTTACTAATTCTTGTTTTTCTCTCTCCGACCAGCCTTTGTCGTGTGGGCCAAAAGTGAACTGAAGCACTTTGTGTCACGCTTTTCTAATCAAGTATTCAGAAGGGAGATGGGTTTAGCAGCTACTGGTGTTTGTGTTAGCATGGCAAGGCATCAGTGTGAAAAGGTAAACCTTACTGTGTTCTCACGTTTGACCTTGTTGCTGAAAGCCGCAAGATATATAGCCATCGTCAACGATGTCTGTCTTTCGTTCTCGTGGTATATTTTGCTACTGTTTTCTCTGCGATGTAGCGCCTCTTTCCCAGAATCCTTGTTGATATTTATCTCTTCGGACCCCTAAATGGCACCCATCGTGGGGCTGTTATACGGTTGTCCTTACTTTCTATCCTGGTTCCAACCAAAAACAAAAAGTTTATACATTTTGACTGTGTAAAACTTAGCTTGTGACATGTTGATTGTACAGCTGCAGGAGATCGGCCTAGACTTGACATTCTCCATGCAAGAGATGCTTCTTAGAGACATTGTTGAAGCACTCCTTGACACAAGAGATCAGATGGTGAAGTTTTCAAGGCACAGGGCCATGGTAAGTGACATGAAATGTAAACGTGGAAATAACATCGTCACCGTTTTTTCCGGAGCCATTTTTTGTGGCGTGCATAACAACCTTCAACTCGAAAGGAGACTCCAAATAAAAGATAGGAAAAACACAAAAGTTGCGATGACAACCATGAAGGAACAAGAATGAATAAGAATGGAGAAAATTAACATGGATTGTACATGACTAAGTTGCTTATACAATGACGTAGCTCGGCGAACTCATAGTTTACTTCTAGTAAACGCGTAGCAGGCAATAATACAAACTCTGAATCCCACTCGTGCCATGGAGCGAATGAGGACAGACACCTCAGCGGCTTCTTGTGTTTTACTTTAAACTTCTCACAGGTGGTCATCTCTACACTGAATAATCGAATAATTTCAAATCTACAGAGAGTTTCTCTCTATTATGAATTCACGATATGTTTTTTTCCTCATGAAGGAAACAAATTGGAAACCAATGGAGTTTGAAGGACATGCAGATCAGCTTGGAAAATTATGTGAAGAAATGGAAAGCCTGGGTATTGAGAGTTTTCAACAACTTGTTGGTAAGAAGCTGTGTCCATTTATCGATTTTTTGTTTCCTTTGCAGTTTCCTTTACCCGGCATTTTTTGTTTAAGTTATCTAGAATTCGATGTTGCAATTATGGCAATTAATAGTTAGTTCTTCCCGTTTGCGCTTCAGTGATAATTTGCCTTCAGAACCAAGGTTCTCTTTATTCCATGTCGGCTTCTGCAATCAGAAATCTCGGTCTGGAGTTGAACATGCTGATCACTCGGACCGACCGACTGATCGCGTCCTCTTGCCCTTTAGCCAGCCTACGGTATTTGGTCTAAAGCTGGTCCCGACTTGTCGGTAATCTATCGGTAGCCTGTTGGCAGCCTGTTCCAGCCTGTCGGCTATCTGCCGACAGTCTATCTAGCAACTAATCACCCATAGGGTCTTGGAACAACAGTCGGTAGAGAGAAGCTTTACTTGAAATTTACTGAGATTATAGCCATGACCCTCCTTCGCTTTGTTGTTTTGTTGAACACAGATGGCAATAAAGTGAACCTGAGCAGTGCCACTGTGGCTTTTATTAAAGGAGTGTTGGGCTTCGTAGGAGACGGATTAACAGTCAATACACCACAGGCAAGAAGTCTACTAATAATATGCGTGATACAAACGGTTATTTTTTTCCTTAATCTTTGTCTTTTATTTTGCGTAGTAAAATAAAAGTATCCCTTTCAACTTTCAGCTTCAGCCATGGTTCGTAGAATGCATTGGGGATTTGTTTGAAAACCAAGTGGTTCTGTTCGAGGCCATTCTTAAATCTGGTCGGTATGCAAGCCAGGTAAGCATCTGCCTGTATTCAGCGTTCATTTCCTTCAGCGAGGACGTCCGCTTACCAGCGGGGTTTGGCGTTAGTGCTGGCGGCAGTCGATGTCCTAGGCCTCGCTGCACGCTGATCAAAAATAAGTTCTTTACCGATGTCTTTGTTATTCCGCCTTTAACGTTTGTTTTGTTTAGTTCGGATTTGCTCCTTTCGGTTAGGTTTTATCTAAATTATTAGTATTGTAAAAAGCCGAGAAGCAGGATCCCTGGCAAGTGGCTTGTAGCTCTGATAAGCTCAACACCCACTAAAGGCTTCTGAGTTACAACCGTCTTGTTATGTTGTCTTTTATAACCTGTTGTGTGTACTTTTTTTTCCAGCGTGAGTTCATCCTTATGAATGCTTCATTTGTCTTTGAAATTACCCTTCCTCTGATTAAAAAGCGATTGAAGGTAGGTATGCGGTTTAAGTATGGTTTGCGAGTTTCGTTTTCTTTTCGATTGTTTGTCTGTGTTTTATTTGCTTGCGTAGAATTTCCTTGTTCGCTTTTTTCCGCGCTTGAGTTTTCGTGGGTTCCTTTACCGTTATTCTGAAAGGCTGTTGTGATTACTTTGGTTTTGTGTGGACGGTAGTTAAGGGAAAACCGATCCACCTCCTGGAATGAGCTCTTTTTTGTTTCTTTTCTTATTTTTGCCATTTTTCTTTAGGTTGGGACTAATCCTGGTCGTTTCATGGAAATACAGAGCGAGTTAAAGAGACTTCAGTCCATTACTCCTTCAAGTGATGCGACGGAAGGAAAAACTGGCAAATGAAAATGTGACAACATCTCACCACTAATGATAAATTGTTTTCAAGAAGACACTTCATTATAGTCTGTTCAAAACAGAACTGAAAACAAAATAACAGAAGTAACCAAATGAGAACTTCAATTTTCTTGTATCTTACAGAAACAAATCTTTATTTCTAGTGAATTCAGTCTGATAATGATGTACAATTATTGTTTCGATACCGAGAAAAGTTCAGTTATCATTGGATGAGAAGTAACAGTTGTCCTACGCTCCATGCGCTAATGGGTGAGGCTGCAGTCGAGCCTTTCGTCCGCCTATGATCGTTGTTGAGTGGTGGGGGAATCTTTTATCTGTTTCCCTTGGATGGAAAATTCTTGTGACGTTTTCAATTTAATTTAGTGCAGAGAGAGCAGTAAAATTACCCTGACTGGTCTTAATAACGCGCTCATTGGAATGAAAGAGTTAAATTGTGATATTATCCTTGTCACCCTTGCAAAAAGGGCTCTACATTCTTTGTTTCTTCTTTATCTGCGAAAGAGAAAAATTCACCACATTCGTTTTGCATAGTAATGCAGTGACGGTTACGCTGCCAATATTCGAGTTTTGTGCAAAAAAACACTTTGAGTCCTCAAGTCGTGGCTATAAGGGTTAAATAGACTCAGAGAATGAATTTGGAAACCAAAGTACCTTTCCTTATTAGTAGATTTTTAACCACGAAAACCAATTTGGTTTTTTTTTTTTTTATAAAATCTTCAACTGTAGTGGAGTCGACCCACTCTTTAATTAGTACTGAACGTTACAACGAAAAAATAAATGAATTACACGAGAGAGAGAGAAGCTTTATGGTTGTTTTGGCGTTAATTAGCATTAAATGAAGACTTCGTTAGGCTGGATCACGAAAATACTTGTGTGTTTCACCAGAAGCCCCGAAAAAAAACTGCAGGGAATTGTTTCTTTGTGAGTCTAAGCAATCACGCGCCTTTGTATCCGTAAACAATAACGCTAGCATTAGCACGTTACACAAACAATGCCAAACAAATGTACGGGCGGATGTGATATTAACTCCATTCTTATACAAACAGAACACTGGAACAGACTTGTATTACTTCGAATAGTTAGTTCAGTATTTCTTGTCACGTTTATCACGAAATGTAACATGAACCTCGCTTTTTTACAGCTCTGAGCTACTTGGAATTGCTTGTTTTTGGTTTCACGTTGTGGTCAGTCTTGTCTTTTAACGGTGAGATTACAGGTACTCGGTCAAAAAAGAGTGGGAATGGATCCTAGGGGATTTAAGAAGAATAAACCTTTCTTTTTTAAGGTTTAGCAAGTTGTTGTGACAATTATTCAAAAATGCTAAATAAATTATAAGGGCGCTAATTATATGAATAAGTGGACAAACATGTCAACCGGAATAAGCTCTAGAAGTCTGCAATGCTTGTGAATTTCATTTGAATTGAAAACCCACACATTTAATTAAAGAGATTTTCTTTCACTCAGCTTGAAATTAGTTTTGAACATTGTTTGTCCATGTATACAAATTGGCACCAAATGTAGTTGAATGAAAGCCTTTTTTTGCTGGAAAACCAATATCAAAGAGTTTGATTGTTTATGTCAGTAAAAGCGTCATTAATCAATTACGTAAAGCATAGTGTTTTACAGTCCAATATGACAGTTTGTTCACTCGTGCCATGCTCATTTTCAATCGAGTGTGGATCCTGTGAAAGTCTCGAAACTTTGATCCGTGATATAAATTCTGATGTTCGCCAAGTTTGAGCCAATGGAGAACAGTTTCTCGCCGGTGAATGTTAGCCCTGCGACTTTTTATCATCCAAGCATCTCTGCAGCTCCAATGTTCCCGTATTCGTCCTTTTTCAGTGGGTACGTCAGCCAAGAAATGTCTTCCTCTTTCCTCGGTAAAGACGTAAGAGTTCTGCCAGGTTATGTTGGTCCGTGTATTCCATGTTACCACCAAAGCTTTCAAGGCATCCCGTATCAACCCGCAGATGAAGAAAAACCAACTCAATCATACATTGGTCTTATTGGAAAAGCAATTCTAAGCTCTCCACAGCAGAAACTT
The DNA here is from genome assembly GCF_036669915.1 of Pocillopora verrucosa. Lineage (NCBI taxonomy): Eukaryota > Metazoa > Cnidaria > Anthozoa > Scleractinia > Pocilloporidae > Pocillopora > Pocillopora verrucosa. The sequence continues at coordinate 227,812 of NC_089320.1, read as the reverse complement.
GTTCTTGGTGATATCTACAACTACATTCTAACAAATTACCCTTACTTCAGGAATAAAGGACCTGGATGGCGTAACTCCATACGCCACAACTTATCACTCAATGATTGCTTTGTTAAACTGGGTCGCTCTCCAAACGGCAAAGGACACTTCTGGGCAATCAATCCACTTAACTATGAGGACTTCAGTCGGGGAGAGTACAAACGCAAAAGGGCCACGAGAAGAAACCGGGAGAGAAAAGAGAGTGGTGGAACGAAATTGAACACAACTGGACATGTTCCGAGGTGCTCATCACAAGAAATCCGTTGCACCAATAACATTTTTCCAGATGAAGCAGAAAATAGAGGTTTCCACATCGAGACGCTACTATCAGACAAATGGGAGGATGTCAAAAGCAGTGAAACGCACGAAGCGGTGTCAGCATTTTCCTTTGTGTCGCAGAGACAGATACCTGTCAAAAAAGAACTTGAAGTACGCAGATTTCATCACCGAGAGAATGACCCAGCAAAACAGACTTCTTATGAATGAGTTTCTATGTTAAAATTTGAATTTAAATACCTCAATGTACTACGACAATAAACTACTGGAAGATATTTTCAGCCTCTAATTCTTTGGAAATTTGTAGCCATGTAGTTTGTGTTTGAGAGTATTAGCGAAAGATTACAAGTCTATGTCAATTTGATGCCATTAAAAAAGATATTGGGACAATGTTTTCCCAGATGAACGACTTTCAGTCAAGAGATTTATAGAAGAACACGGCAAAAGGGTACAAATGTGATTTTCTTTTCGAACCTTTTTCATAGCAAGAAAGCGCACTGATAAAGTAATGTAAAAATAAAAAAGTTGGTAGGCGTGATGAAACATAAGCAAACATATATCTATTCATTGCGCTATGATAAAAAAAACTCTAAGAAAACCTTTAAACAATGCAGTTTTCACGGATTTTGTCTCCTCCCCATTCCTTTAACATGTAAATTTACGGTTCATGAAACAATAAAACAAATAAGCAACCTGTGTTTTGTGTGGCCTCTTAACTGATAAAAGACAACACCGTCTTTTGTAGGAAACCGGACATTAGTAACAAACGACGTGAAAGACGCATGGTTCTGAATGCTGAACTTTTAACAAAAGGAAACAATATTTGAAATTAGTGTTATTAAATTGGTTTGACTGACTTTCGTGTCGAGTTTAGGAATATTTTTAATTATGAAAATATTTGAAATGATTTGGATGACAGCCATTTTCTAGTCTATTAAAGTCAAATCATAACAGTTTTTTTTGGCCCGTTAGCGAGTCTGTTTTAGAATCGTTTGCAATGTGACTAATCAAGAAGAACAAATATCTCTCTCGTTGAGTTTTTCTAGTGATGCCAACAGTTTCCAAGAGCACCGTCAACTGTCCGAATTCAAGAAGAAAATAACGTTAAGACTTCTACAGAAGTGCCATGGGATGCTATCACGAAATTGGACTTCTGTCCCTTCTAGTCTAGACTTCCGACATTCATTTTTGAATAGCTTGATGAAACCAGGTTACATTACAGAAGAAAGTTTACAGGTTTGAGGAAAAAAGAAGATTTTGTAAATAAAATTTAAGATTGCACTTAAGACTGTATTTGAGATTGCTGCAAGTCGCCTGTCACATACAATGAACCTATTTTAAGCGGACAGCCATAGAATCGTTCCTTGTGTCCAATTAAACGCCTAAGGGTTTCTTTATAAAAAGAAAGGAGAAAAAATTGGGATCAATCGGGCAGACGTGCATGCGCTTTAGGCTTGATAACTCATATGAACGATATATGTACATTGAGGAAGTGAATTTTGGTGACAATGGAGAAAGCTTTTGGTAACTAAGATGGCGCAAAATAGGTCGAATTTAAGAACCAAAGGCGTAATTAAGGCAATCATTGAACGCATCAAGGTAGTTTTTTGTTACATGGCAACCGTGAAGCTTTTTGAAGAATTCTGACTCTGACACTTTAAGTGCGATATATACTTTACTGGAAAAACCCGCTTGTGTCACAACTTTCTCTACAGTGTAATCAGACAAGTAATACCAATAATTCGTCGGCTGCCGAGGTTCCAAATTGTGTCTTTTTATATGAACTGAGCCCTCAAAAAAGTTATATGAAACTATATAACTTTTAAGGTAACCGCAGCAGTTCAACCTGCAGATACGTGAAAAGTCTTAACATCGTTTTGATGCAGGGAAAGGTTATTTCTGATTCTCATATCGCAGATGGCTGCAAGAATGACCATCAAATGCATTAATCATGTCAGTGTCAAACGAGGCCTACTCAAAAGGTGTCACCATTGACAGTTTACTGTTGAGAAGAAAATTTCTGAGCAATCGATTGATTTAAAGCTCTTAAAAACGAGTTTGAAAGCCATGTACTTACTCATCTCTTTAAATGAAAACAAGAGATGACAATAAATATCTTTTTACTCAATTGTACTCACTAAATTTACTCTTAGACAAGTAGACTACGTGAAGTGTTTGTCTGAAGAAACAACGTTATAGGCAAAAAATGTGATTGTTTTGTTTTCGTGTTCTTATGACTGCTTGAAAATAGATTATTAAATCTAGTTATGAAGCTTTGATAAAAGTGTTCCTCTCATAGCAGTTTTGGTTGTTCAAGTGATTTTTCTTTATCATCTATTGTAGGCTAGAGATACGAGCAATTTTCATATTTGTTGACACTGAATTCCCAGTCTGCAATCACCTTAAAAACTGACAAAACAATCGTTTTTTGTTTTGTTAGGAGGACGAATTGTCACGCCCCTTCAGCAGAACCTTCCATTAGAGAACAATGACACTAAAATTAGTACGTTAGACAAACAATACGGTAAATAAATACTGCGACATAAAGAAAAATAAGCAGCAGACTTGTTAACAGTTTATTTCTGTTCTTATTCATGAAAAAGCAAGCTTGTTGATGTTTTTACTGACTATCTCACAGCAGTTTCTCGTAGTGTGCTTTTTTATCGGCTAAACTTTGCTTTTAGCAGTCATTTAGAGATCGAATAGTCTCTCGGGGACTATTAACTTGAGAATGAATGGAACGCTCCTTCAAAGAAAAGGCTACTTTGAATTTGTTTTTCAAACAAGTCTGAAAGGAAAGCCAAACACAAGGCGTGGGGCGTTAATTACAAATAATAAGCTTAAAGAATGAAGAAAAAAAAGTAAAAAAATTCGAGGACGAAGTAGAAGTACGTCGTCAAGATTAATATGCTGAAAGATCTCCTAAGAAATGCACAAAATTGAATTTCATGATCATATTACTTATGATATTCCCTTCCCTGAGTTGACTTTATTTGACATTGAGCAATGAGGATTAGAAGCAGTTCCATTATACAAAACAATGACATTGTTGATTAATTACGACAAGCGTTTCTTGAGCCAATATAAAAGCTTACTCATCTGAGCAAACTTGAATTTCATTTGGGCAACAGCCAAACTAAAAGTGAAGTGATTGACGTTCTCAAACTGAAAGTTAAAGCTGGGGCCAAAACGTTTGTTCCAATGGAAAGTAGTTTCTGGCGGCCTGTAAATGCGACGCCTCTAAGGTTCTACCTTCCAGCTGCCCCAAGCCACCCAGCTGTACCCGCTGCTCCAACTTTTCCCTACTCGTCTTTGTACTTCGGATACGCCAGCTCAGAGATTTCGTTTTATGTTCCAGGATATGTAAGTCCATGTTCCCATCAAGGCTTTCATGGAATTCCGACCCAACGCAAGAATGAACAAAAACCAACTCAGTCATACATTGGTCTCATTGGAAAAGCAATTCTAAGCTCTCCACAGCAGAAACTTGTTCTTGGTGATATCTACAACTACATTCTAACAAATTACCCTTACTTCGGAAATAAAGGACCTGGATGGCGTAACTCCATACGCCACAACTTATCACTAAATGATTGCTTTGTTAAACTGGGTCGCTCTCCAAACGGCAAAGGACACTTCTGGGCAATCAATCCACTTCACTATGAGGATTTCAGTCGTGGAGATTTAGGGTACAAGCGGAAAAGATCTTCCAAAAAAAGTCAGAGAAGCATTGCATCGGAAAAAAGTTTACAGACATTAGAAAAAGGTCAAGGCTGGAAATCATGTAAAGATGTTGTTCCTCTGTGTGCCAAAGAGGAAGTTCGTCAGAGTGATAACAGTTTCACACACAGTCAAAGTGGATTGCGCCAAAGAAGTTTTCACATCGAAAACATTTTATCCGATTGAATGAAACTTTACGGCATTGAAAAACATACAACTGTTTCATGGATTTTATGTGGAGTTCATATAAATGTATAATGCACCCGATTCTAAGGTGTTTGTGACGGTTCTGGGTAACACTTATAGGTTTACACTTTTCAAAGGAGTCTTCAGCTCCATGAAAATAATTTATTAAAACAATTCATAAAACAATTTACTATAAAGATTTTCCAGGTTTCCTTTCTCGTAATCGATTGTAAGTAGTTGTTTCAGAGCGTGAAAAAGGTATAAATGTTTTCCTGATGATTGACGAGTATATAACAGTCTCAGAGATCAGAGTAGTCCCGAAAAAGGCAAGTGTTATGAAACTTATGTCAGTCGACTGAAAACAACTCGTCATTTAGTTCGGTCATGAGTCTTTCAATCAGGTTGTTAGAGTGACAGACAATGAAGGGAAAAGCTTGCTTATTCAGTGTTTTTTTCTCACCCAGGCCACCAGAATCCTAGATCGATTGTTACCCATAGTTTCAAAGTATTTTCTGTATATGAATACATTTTTCGGTGAATATGAACACAGATATAGCAACTGAAATTCATAGAAACAAAATTCAACAATAGTCAAAGGTTAGAGCAAAACGAAGGGAGAAAACAGTCAAAACTTGGCAATATAGTTGAGAACATAGCAACTAGAATTAGCGGAAATTTATGTGTAAACGACTTTTGAATAGCAATAAAAAAAACTTAATTTGCAATCTACCTAATTAGTCTTCTTTGTAAACATCCTACTTCAGCGCCAAACTGTAAATGTTGTTTTTCAAACAAACCGAGCTAAGAGCAACAAATTATTTATATGACTTTTATTTCTCTCATTTCTGAAAGTGGAATACTTACAAAGTCAACCTAAACACGCAGTTTTTATCTTTCTTTTCCTTTTTTCCATCCCACGGAAAAATTTGATTCTCCTCATTTTTCCTTCCTGTATCTTATGAAATAATCTCATTCGATGCCGGCCGCAATTGCAACCAGGTCGGTAAACTGTGACCCTGCAATTTTATTTATTCACAACGGTCGCTCTAAGTTCACTATTCCTGGTTGTAAACGTTAGTCAAAGGTCAGTTATCTTAGATAGTTTTTTTTAAAACTTGGCAGCTAACAGGATCTACTTGGAAGTTATTCCTTTCCAAGGATAATCTCAATTGAAGAAAAACGTAAAATCGTATTCACGGCTCAGGCTTCGGTCAGGTAGATTAAAACGTTCTTAAACCACTCTGATTTTCTTTTCGCTTGACTAAAAAACTGAGCGTACACTGCTGTAGTTTGATATTCTGGAAGCAAAAGAAAGCCATTTCTTTTCATTCGCAACAAAGAATTGCATTCCCAAGATTTCTCGACACTAACGTATGCTTTCAAACTTACTTAAGCCACAAATTCCGTCGTTTCTTGGTTTAAGTAATGTTGATTAGGTCTATGAATAATATACAATGCCAAGTTTGCTTATCTGTTTGCATTCTTATTAGGTGAAATGTGGATTTGCATTTAAATACATGGAATAGTGGTAAAAGTCATTAGCACCGAATTTTTATTGCTTTTTCTCAATATGTTTAATCGCTGGCTGGCTTAGAATACAACGCCGGCACCAATATAAAAAAAAAACTGATTATTTTTCCCACGCTTCCAGTTTAATTTTCTCAATATTTTTGTCAGCACTTGGAATTGTGAAACAAACATTACCATTCTGCACTTTCTAATGTCATGAGAGAGATTTTTATATATAGCTGTAACAAATACTGCACGGACGGAGAAATGCTTATAACGCAATGTGTATGGCTTGTTGATCAAGTTTTTGTCCATTCTTATTTCATATGTACTATGCAGGTGGTTTGAGATAAACATTCAGCTTCCTTTTCCGTTCTTTTCTTCGATGTTTACGCAGTTTTCAGTTTTTATATGAAATCAAAATTCCTAAAAAAACCAGTCCACTTATGAATTAGCTGGCGACAACAGCAAATGCTGACGTTGTATTCAGTGCTCCAGCGCTGCCTTTCTCTTCCCATTTATTGGATAAAAGAGTTTCGATGTGAAAACCTCTATTTTGTAAAAAACTTTTACACTTCGTTTGAGCAGCTGGATAGTTGTTCGAGATTTCATTTGTTCTTATCTCAGTTCCGTTTCTCTCCCGGTTTCTTCTCGTGGCCCTTTTGCGTTTGTACTCTCCCCGACTGAAGTCCTCATAGTTAAGTGGATTGATTGCCCAGAAGTGTCCTTTGCCGTTTGGAGAGCGACCCAGTTTAACAAAGCAATCATTGAGTGATAAGTTGTGGCGTATGGAGTTACGCCATCCAGGTCCTTTATTCCCGAAGTAAGGATAATTTGTTAGAATGTAGTTGTAGATATCACCAAGAACAAGTTTCTGCTGTGGAGAGCTTAGAATTGCTTTTCCAATAAGACCAATGTATGATTGAGTTGGTTTTTCTTCATCTGCGGGTTGATACGGGATGCCTTGAAAGCTTTGGTGGTAACATGGATTCACATAACTAGACCATATACTAGAGCCATTTCTGTTAAGACAGGTTGACATCTCTGGGTTGAAGTATCCGCAATGATAAAACGAGTGAGTGAACGCTGGAATAGCTGAGACACTTGGAAGATTAAAACTCTGAGATGCCATGTTTACGGTCGAGAATGTACTTTAAATGTGACGCAAACCTCCGTGAAGGTACCAGATTGTCCAGGGTTGGTAAAAGGCCGCGTAGACTGATGTTGTGCGACTTCTTAAGCACCACACTCTAAGAAGCAAATGAATATTGCACGCGTGAACAAATCGTGATATTGGCTTGAAACACGCCAGTTTTACGTAATCCATTAACTACACTGTTATATCTGGAGAACAATGAAAAGAGTCTTGTTAAACAAAGTGCTCAACACCGAATTTCGCAAGGGGTGTAAACTGAGTCGCTTTGTTAAGAGAGTCAAATTTTGCTGTATTTAATTTTTCTCCAGGATTCCAAGAAAGTTGGAAACGTAAATACAATTCACCTACTCTGATGGATCTGTCCTTGGAAAATAATTCTTTAAATTTTCGTTTCTGCCATGAGGTGATTATTCGTAATTAGCACCTACGCCTCCTTCTTCATTCTGTTTCAGTAGTTGGGAGGAGTTAATGTAATGACTCTAATATCTAAAAGAGACAGAACAAAAGCAGAACGTCTTACAGGTCCTTCATTGTTTTCTGCTCATTTCTCTAGAGACATCGCAAACACTGGCAAACAATAATCTTTAAAACTAATTATTGAAAATGCAAATCAAAATAGGTTTTCTTTGGCAAACGTTACAAGTTGCTAATAATTGTGATCCTCTCTTTTCTCCATTTTGATCATTTTTCCTGTTAAGTTAAAGTTTAAAATTCCTGATGTAGGCTGAGGATATGAGTAGAGGCCAGAGAAACCCAAAGACAACCTGTCTGAAGGTCCTTTCTCTCAAGAACAAATGACATCCTTTTTGTTTGTACACGCAATAAAACAGTTTGTGGTCTCGTCAACTAATGAAGGGTTTCATAAAGGGAAATTATTCTTTAAGCTTCATACTCAATGCCGATGATTAGTAAAACTTATTGTAAAATTAGGGGCCACAGTTTTCTTTTTTTTCACAGCTAAAAGTAAATGAATCTATTGTGAAAACAAGGGCAAGTAATATATTCGCTATTACCCATAGTTTTAATTAATATAACAAACTTAGGTAAATATCTTTGCGAGAGACAACCGACATACACATGCAGTCAATATAGGTTTACAGCTCCATTTACAAAATTAATTCCATATTGTCGTGCATCTGTTCAGTAAGAGATTACAGATGACGTCAAAGTGTTGTAAGAACAAAATAGGGAGACATCAGGCTTAGCGGAGTGTACTATATATGTGTCACTGATATTCTTACTGCATCTTGACGTGTTCTGTGTTCTATTACTGCAACATCAAATATATTAGTTTATACAACAACAAAGCAAAACGTTGCTAAAGGTGACGTCATCTATACGACTTTCCTCCAATAGATCATAAGTGAGAACCAATTAAAATGCGTGAATGATTTAGGAGAGCGGACAGCTGCTTTACAGGGTAGAAAAGAGGGGGGGCGGGGGGCGGGTCCTATGTGTATTACACCATTTCACGCGTCACGAATTTAAATGGCATAATGTAAATTCACCCTTTTTGTGAGAGGAGTTTCATGGAAATCCTGCGGTTTCTTAGGAAATGTAAGAAATTATCCACGGGTTAAGAGTATTTCAGGAGGCAAATCACGTCTAACGCCAGTATGCTGGTTCATAAATTCACGAATCACAATCGCCTTTCTGTAAAACATCATACTCACATATTGATTTTGGCCTTAATAATTTTACATCTCGTATAAACCATTTTCCATCACTGTCCACCCACGGTTTGCCTTGGGTAACAAGTTAGTAGATAATCGCGCGAATATCATCCCGCGGTTGCCACGGGTCATTTCGGGAAACCGCTATTTATGCACGGCGGGCTCGGATCACTGAAAGAGAGGCTAGTGGCCATATTTGTTGTCTCCACGTCACATTGGTCCGATCTCGACGTAAACCCAGTCAGTGGCATTCAAGTTGGAAATGTTTTGAACATTTTCTGCACGGATCAATGGATGCGAGAGACTATTTGAAGTCCGATCTAATTCAGGCTATTTGCTAATCGTCGACTGGCACAAGATGTGTTACAGAAGAAACAAATCGATTTTTCAGGGAGCTGTATTTTTCGCTCTACTGGGTGGCCTTGGCTACACATTCTACTTGTACAACATTGTTTCAATGGACTTAGAGATCTCGAAATCGGAAGCGAATAGGTATCTCCGGAAACAGGAGTCTTTCTCATCTCAGCTTCAAGGTATTTGACAGCAAAATGGGGATCTGTATTTTTGTAGTATTGTTTTTAAAGTGTTAGTGATATTGTTATCATCCTCGTTAAGGACATACTCAGTACCAAACAATACAAAGGCCGATCTTGGACTTATTGGTTTAAAGTGGATATCTTCGTTATTGTTTTGATTAATGCAGAATTGGGGTTTTTTTTGTGTACAGCAGAAGGGGAAAACAATCTCATCTGTGTGTGTTCATTTAGATTTCCATACTTTTTGTTAAGTTTTTTGAATTTATGCTAATTTATTATGTTGTACCTGTTGGTGATATAGTAGAACACCAGTATTAAATATGATGAGTGTTAATGCAATCTGAGCGAATATTTATCGTAATATTTGTATGATAGAGAGTAGAAACAGTATGAGTCAAAAGGAAGTAAATTTATTTTAAATAAAACATCCAGCTTAGTTTATCTGCACTGTATGGGAAGCTACCCTGTGCATCAGAAAATGTATTTAATTATTGCGATTAATTAAGCAATCTCATCTGTGTGTCTTTTAATTTGTTGCAGTTGTTTATGAACATCGAGCTCGGCTGGAAAGATCCCTTCAAAAGGAGAAGGCAGATCACAAGAATACCAAACTAGGTTGGATCATAAATAAGTTGTCATAGTAGTGTTCTCTATATGAGAGACAATATTTTCTTTTTCTACTTAGTTTGATTATTTTTTGGCATATTTAAAAATTTTGTTGCAAACATTTGCATGGAAAGTTGAATAGTGCCTTTGTATTTTTCCTTTTTGCAGAGTATTCTAAAAAGCAAAAGGAGTTTATTTTGAATATAACCAGATCCAAGGTGATTTAAATGAATTCTAAGTTTATTGAATGTGCAAATTATGATTTTAGCCAATAACTTTGTGAAATAAATCACTTTGTTGATACTATTGTTTGATTTCAGCATGAAAACATGAACAGGTTCAATTCTTTAGAGACTTCACACAATATGCTAAAGGTTGGTAAATGATAACTGCACAGTAAATAAGTTGAGCTCGCTTATTTTTTTGTGAACTTCAACTACAATGTAATAATGAAGTGTTATTGATTGTCTCAAGTTGTAGTCACTGCTTATTTTGACTGTACATTACTATTGCTATTAACTTCTGGGCAACATCTCATGGGAACACATCAACCAATTGTACCAATCAGAACTGTTGAGAACCAACCAGTGACAGCAGAGTCTTATGCTCTATAAGGAGATGAATGATTAGTCAACCTCATCTCTCCTATAAAAGACTCTGCTGCAGCTAGGAGTTGAAACATTACAATCCACATAGCTAACAACATAAAAAAAATTTTTAAAGCATTCTTTTTGCCCCAGAAGTTAGATGTTTCTCTGTATTTTAATTGTGATCAATGTATCATAGCTCTCTCTCTGATTTCCTACACTTAAAAACTTACTAAAAATCTCTTTGTAAAAATTATCATGATTATTTTCCAGGCCCAGAATAAAGAGCTTGATACAGAATATAGCCGTCTTCAGCAACAATACTCTCGTCTCAGTTCAGAGCATAGCACTCTTAACAACCAACAAAAAAGGAACTATCAGCTGTTTAAAGAACAGAAGGCAAATGAGATAACATCACTTGATGGTAATGTCACTTGTTCTCTTACTGTGCCCATTCAGCTAGTAGTGCAATTTTTTTTAAGTGCGTTAGTTTGATTATTTGTTTGGCTGAAGATTGATCATGGCCAGCAATATTTCTAATAACACACCCGTCACCCAGCTTTGATTGTAGATGTCCCATCTGACTGCTGGCCCAGTTAGTGTAATTGAGTGTGCTTGAATGACACAAAAAGATTCATTTTACACATATTTTAATTGAAAACATCGCTCTATGTTCATTTATGTTATTGTCAGTTCTTATATCATTTATGACTAAGCCTGCATCAACATGCCCTTTGTATTAAAATTAGATATGCGTAAATTTACAGGTTAGCTCAGCAAAGTAAGTGGAAAAAGATAATTACAAATTTAATAGATGTTCATGTAGGACTAATGGGTCAATATTGTAATAATAATGTTTTGTAATATGTAGAGGAAATCAAAACACTGAAGAAACAGGTTGTGGCATTAAGAACACATCTTAAGACAAGAGAAGAGGAACTTGAGCGCTATAAGGTTTGCACATTTATCTTTGTCAGAAAGAATTGATAAAACAGTATAGACTAAGTTGGGTAATGAATACGGGTAATGTCAACTTTGTGACAGTCCTACAATCTTGTAGACTCCACAAATGAACTGATTATAAAATGATGCATATTAAATGATCATTATTTCTTAATAAATTATATGGCTTACCACTGTTTGGTCTTCAAGCTCTGAAATTGTTTGAAAAGGATATATCCCATTTGGTAATTGGAGATCAAAGAAAAAACTGTGTATCTGAATCTGATGCATCAGACTAAGCAAGGGTACAATGTATTTCTTTACATTTACCAGCTGGTTAATTTCTTGTTGGCTATTTCTTGTAGTTGTCCAGCGCTCAGGAATTGAGACAAAGTGAGCAATACCAGGAAACAATTAGCATTCTAGAAGAAGAAATTGCATCTTACAAGGTAAGTTTCCTACAAGACAGCTGAACTTAAACAAGTATGATCATTATTCATCTCAACACCACTGAAACTGGTTCACCCAGCTTATCTCTCCACAAACTATGGTGATGGACCTGAACTCTTCGCTGCCAATTTTTTTAGCTTTACACAAGCCTTCTCCAGGAATGTCCGTGGAACAGTTCCATCATGGAACAAAAGCTCACCAACCAAATGCAGTCAGAACCTTTCTTACCTGTGGTTGAATGCCACTTCACTCAAAAATCAAAAGGCTAGTGTATGTAACCACACCTGCTGTAGCTCAAGTTGGTTAGCTTTTATTTATTCATATAAGTGGACTGCTGGTAGCTATAGAATGGATGTTGAGGTATTACATTTTTTTGGTTGTCAGAAATCACTGGAAAGACTCGAAAAAGCTCAGCAGAGAAGTCAAAAAACTGTTGGTCAGAACAAACTTGAAAAAGATAAAACATCAGATGCTAGACAGCAAGGTAATGTGATAGATATCTCTATCACAATCATAATCAGTCAGTAATAAGCCCTCTCCTGTTTTGAAAATTTTCAAAGCCCCCCTTTCATACTGATTAATGTGCCTCCCTCTCCTCTCCAATATTGGCACCATTCCTTTCCCCCCCAAAAAAGAAAGGCTGGCAGAAAAATTTACTTTGAAGGCTTCAGAGACAGATCATTGGAGTTTTTACTGTTACACTGACAGGAATAAGTAACATGATAAAAGAAAGCTGTCTGTAAGAAAAGCTCAACAATCTTGAGAACCATAGAATTACTATTAATGGGATTAGTAAAGAAAGGATGGTGATGCTGAAGGTTATTTTTTGATATTTTATAGGTAGTGATCTACATAACTCTTTTAAATCTGAAGTATTAACACAGGGAGACAAAGAAAAACCAGAGGTGGAAAAAGCAAAGTATGTAGTGTAATTTATTGTTGTAGAATCCCATGAATAACAATTGCTGATGATGAATCTTTAAATGTTCCAGTGGAAAATTAATTGTTGTATTTCCAACAACAATAATGTAGCAGTATATAAAGACATTTTTCATCTTCTTACACCAGTTTCCATTTTTTAAGTCGAACAGGTTCACTTGGAATGGAGAGCATACATGCTGATGAACACAAAGTCCTGGACCGCCATCGTCGAGAGACTTCCCTACCAGCCACACATTCCAGTAATGACAGTAATAACAAAATGAATGACTCTTCTGAAAGATGGATTGTATTATTTAGAAAAAGTTTTGTTCTCTAACTCAGTTAGAGTGTGTGGATTCATAATAATCATCTTTTCTTCTTTTTGAGCTTGCCCTGTTTACTGCTTCCATTTGAGGTTACATCTGTATGCTGAATTGTATTTGTCTTTTAACAAAGAGACTAGAACTTCTTTAAATCTGAAGATGTTTTCTGGGATCTTAAAACTCTGCTTGAAAGTTTCTCCTTCTAATTATCAAAATCTCATAATTTGTTTGCCTGAAGTGACAGAGGAAAACAGCCCCTTGTACTCTTACAGCTTCTGTTGAACAGAGGAATGTCAAATATGTAACTTTGCAATTAGGAAGATGGTGTCGGTTAACTGCCTAAAATATATTATTGTTAAAAAATATTAACCTTAAACCCCTAAGAGCAATTGGTGTCAATTAAATTCTTACAATATCAACCCTGGATCCCACATTAAGCACGCAAAAATTAAGGATTTGACCACCAATTGAAGAACCTCTTGTCAGCACCTTACGAATTGTACAGAGAAGAGTATAGAGAAGAGTATGGAAAATATTGATACTGATGTTTGGGTGTAAAGTTTTTTCTTCATCTTTTTCTTGTTCGTAAAGATGCTGATGAGGAGAAAGGACTCTCAAGTAAGAATCAGGAACAGGACAATATTCAGTTAGGAAGAAGGGAAGACAGCAGAAGAACTGAAGACTCATTCAGTGAGAGTGAGCAGGTCCGCCATGATGTTCCTTTGAGGGACAGTGAGGAAGACACCGGAAACACAAATAGAAAATATGGAGTCCATGTTGTCTCTGCTACAGATAAATCTGTGAATGGATGGGAAAGTATCATCAAGGTAAACCAGTTTTCTACAAATATACTAATAATGCATTATGAGTGGCAACTCTGTTATGATAACGTCCTGTATTTTTGTTACATTGAATTTCCGTGTAACTTTTGAATCTTTTGACAGGCCGAGCGAGATAGTCGAAGAGCCAATCAGGAAGGAAGAGAAGGCAACGAAGAAGGCATAGAGGAAGAAGGCGAGGAGGAAAATGTAAGAGAGAGAAATAGAAGATCAGTTGATGATGCAGACACCTCCCGACTACAGAACAAGAATGAGCAGAATTATGTTCAGAAACAACCTGGCGAGGGAGAGGTGGCAAATGAACGCAGAGGCGTGGCTCAGCTGGGAGACAAAGATGGTGAGCAAAACGAACAGGGATACCAAGATGACGATACAAGGAGACGGCGTGCCCAGTATGGCGAGAAACAGAGCAACAAACGGGGTGAAGAAGAGGCACGGGAAGGAGATGGTCAGGACAATGAATTATCGCGAAAGAAAATAAATGAACAAGTGGCTGGAATGCAGGAAGACTTTCACGAGGAACAAATTCAGCAACAAAATGAGGACTGGGAAGATCAACGACAACTAAAACAACAAATTCAACCACAGTTTGAAGGACTCTCTCTTGAACGAAACAAGCATTATGAAGCAAGGGAGTTGCCAACACATATTGAGTTGACCGCCATCCCAGCCACCTCACACGACACAGCTCAGGACCATAGAGATCGGTCTGATGGTATGTACACTGTTATTTTTGCTTTCTTTTTTAGTGGTGCTTGAAGCACTACATGATAAGGAGTCCCCGCATTTTTAGTGTTTCATTAGATACAAAATGTGTCTTTGAATTTGAGTTGATGTTACTTTGGAATACAGGAAGACCCGAATGTAAGACTGACTTTTTTTCAAATTAGCCCAAAATATTCCTACATTGTGCATGATTGATATTTTATATGGAGTTGTTAAGCTATTTAGTTCAATAAACAGGTTCCTCATTTTCCGAGGAAAAATGTTTGATTTTAGAAGAGTGTTACTGCTGTCTCTTCTTTTCATCAAATATGATTATGTCGAAATATCGACGCTCATTCCAGGAGTGGCTGGACTAATTACCAGTCCTTTGCTGACATACCCCTATAATTTGGTCAGTTTTCCTCAACAGTTTCCTGGTTCCTATATATATATATAGATACTCCTGGCATGGGTGGAGAGAGGTAGTACCTATTTATACTCCTGGCATAGATGGAGAGAGGCAATGTGAAAATTGTACCTTTTGTCTAAAACACATCACAATGGCACAGGCAGGACTCGTGCTTGGACCTGTTGCACTGTTCATCGAGCGCTTCAATTGTTGTTTGTGGAGATGTATATTAGACGAGGAATTCTGAAGTAGCTTAAATTGCGGGTTATTTGTAAGCACAGTAAAGGAATGTTACAGTTGTTAGTCAGTCTGAAAAGTATCTTGTTTCTATAGCTGAAAATGATGACGAAGATGCCAATACTGAACAAGACACAGAGGAAGATCCTGATGATGTTGAAGAAGTTCAAGAGAACGACAACATAGAATCATTCAAGCAACAACAACAACAACAACAACAACACCAACAACCACTGAAACAGGACACACAGCGGATTAAACCAATCCAGGGTCAGCAAGGGTTACACCACAAGGAGAGGACCTTTAACAGAGCGTTAAAACATGCTGACGATAACAATAATAATGAACAAAGCCAACAGGCGTAGTTAGATATTAATTTTTCCTACCTGTGACCACACCTCTTAATAGGAATGTGGCAAATACTTTAGTAATGAGAGAAGGAAAAGGGGATGCGGTATCCTGTTCTCTCGTTCCCTTCTTTTTTGCTACCATCTTATATGTCCTCGGTGTTCACTGATTGATTCTCCCAACCCTTCTCTACAGTTTCTCTATCAAATGTATTCTTGAATTTGGAATTCGAACATCAAAGTGAACACGCGCTGTTCCTCATGGAGGAACATATCGCATGTCGTTTAAGTTTGGTGTTGTATATGACCGTTCGTCAAGTCACGCTCGTGTAGTGACGTTAATTCAGAAGCTCACCGAGCTTTTGCGAATATTTTGCTGAAAGTTGCTTAAAGTGTGTACAGCAGCCCAGAAATTTGAAGAAGAGAATACTTTGCCTTATTTTATTGGTCGATTCGGTTCGCTTAGTTATGATCTGGGACAAATTAATTTATTTAGTAAATGGAGCATTAAGTTAAGATAACGAAGGGGGTGAAGGTCAAAATATCGTTATGTGCGACTCTCTTCTCCGTAGAAAAGTAAAGAAAGTGTTCTATAAGTACTGCTGTATTGGTATCCGTTTAAAATTCATGCCACTGCAAACCTTATTTATTGCTTTTTCCAATGTAGTTCAGCGGTTGATTCATATGTTTACAGATTTCACTGCTTACATAAAGTTCTAAGACCGCATTTAAGGGAGCTACTGAATGACATCTCTAGTGTTTTTTGCTATCAAGTTCAGTACTATTAAGGAACCACAAGATGTTTTTCCGTCATGACACCACCTCTACCTTATGTTATCAGTTGGGCTCCGTGCTTCTATTGCCATGAACTATCTCTTCAAGACGTTCTTGACATATCAGTTAGGTAAAGTGAAATAGGCCAAAAAAAGAAAAAGGATTAAAAAGAGAAGAATGGCAAAGAATGGAGAATATTAACGCAAAACTTTAGGATAAATTTTTCAAAAACGTTACGTGGCTCCTTTGTTTCTAATATGCTTTTGGATAAGAAAAAAAAAGCCAACATATCTTTCACGCTCTGATCTAACAAAAAACTAACGCTTATTGTATTGGTAAACTCCAAGCTGTTTTGCAAGAGTATTAAGCCGCCCATTCTATCGGTTTGCCGCCGTTTTTACTGAGAGTTTGGAAGATCGCTTAAGGGTTTGTAATTTAAGTAATGTAGGTTCATTCCCAGTATTTAAGTAGACGCGGTGAGGGTTACTGCACTGGTAAACCGATAGAACTGGGGTCTGTTAGATATCAATTCTCAAGGGGTTTCCATATTTTGTGCATTTTGTACGTGTAAATGATCAAGACTTCACAGTACACAACGTAGACGGTTAAAGAGGGAACAGTTTTCGATTCATATCAAAATTAATCATATGCTTTGTAGGTTTAAACCTCAGGAAAATCTGCAATACCGTGAATAATAAAGAGGGTTACCATTTTAATTGAAGGATTACCTAATTTAAAATTTTTCAATACACTCGAGAAAGGTAAAGCTTCACATGATATCTTCCTGTCTTGTCGGTTGCGATGTCTTTATTAACGTGCACATCAAATTGCAATTTCGAAATCCGCATATTAGTAGCGTTATTATCGTTCAAGATTTATTGTATGCCTGTGCGTTACAAATCATTTTAACGTTAAAATCTCGTGATTTGAAATTTTGAATTTCCTCTACCTCGATATACCAGTCTAATTGTTTATTTTCACTACTTCGGCATGAGCCATTAGAAAAGTGATGGGGAGGGGTGGGGCGAGAGCAAACACATACGAAACACATTTCCTACTACATGTAAGCTG
Source organism: Pocillopora verrucosa (assembly GCF_036669915.1). Classification (NCBI taxonomy): domain Eukaryota; kingdom Metazoa; phylum Cnidaria; class Anthozoa; order Scleractinia; family Pocilloporidae; genus Pocillopora; species Pocillopora verrucosa. The sequence continues at coordinate 210,506 of NC_089320.1, read as the reverse complement.
TTAAAAGGAAAAGTATGCTCACGACTGCCACACAGAAAAACTGCCCAGCTGATCCCTCTGGATCCTAATGCACAAATTTCTCCAATCATCAGCAGCACAATTTGAGCAGCAATGGTATTAAAGATTCAGAACTCGTATCGTACAAAATATGTTACAGAAACAAACACCAGGGACGTGCATAGTCGATTTACGGAGGGATTTTACACAACAAATTAAGACACACGGACGGTTCTAAATATTGGACTTTTCTATAGCTGGTGCATTTATTGTTATTATTATTATTATTATTATTATCGTAATTATTGTTATTTCCAATAACACTACTACTTTGGAAGGTACACCTCAGTGTTAGCTTTACTTTGCCTCTTATCGTTTCGTTGGTTTTCCTGTTTGGTCAAAATTATTGGCCTTATGTCACCCTTGTACTTCGAGGTTCTTATTCCAGGGCCAATCTTTTTGCCTAAAACTCGCGTGATGCGCCTGCGATTTCGTATATTTAACATTTTAGAATTTGGGCTTAAACGTTGAGCGTGTGGTAAGGTGAAGCTAAGCCAGATTAATAATCACCAGAGCACTGTTATTAATATTACTTAGTAGTTATTTAGCAGAATATGGATAGTGTCTTTCTTAATTGTTGATCATTTTCATTCCTAATCATTTGGTCATAAATCTCGAATTTGATCTTCAAGAAGTTTTCTGTACTGGTCGAATCCACCATCTTGTCTGATGATAGAGCCATTGGAGCATAACCAGACTTCTTTACATACATTTCTAACAAGTCTCTCGTCATGGGTAACCATTATTACCCCGCCCTGCAAAGAGGTGAAAATGTGTTTATAAATTTGGCAACAACAAGCGCAAAAACTTGTTAGAGTAGTACTGAGGCTTTCAAAAAGGAATGTTTATGACTTTCACTAATCAAGAAATCCCAACATGAAAGAGTTTGAAAGGTTACAAGCTTAACGACAACGATTACATGAACAGACAACTGTGAGAAAAAAAAAGAGAAAGGTACCTTATAATTGTTCAGAGCAACTCCAAGAGCCTCTATAGTCTCCACATCTAAGTGATTTGTGGGTTCGTCCAGAATGAGAAAGTGTGGTCTGTAAATCAAAAGAACAACACTAAAATGAAGACTCGGGAGAGGATCATTTAACAGGTTTCAAGAAACAGTATTATGCAGCGTAGCCTTCATTCGGTCATCGTAACACAATCCCCTGAGCTTTGCGTGGAGAACAAACAACATGAAAAGCTGTACCTTTCAATGGTGAACGATAACCTACATGTATATACTTCGGTTTCAAAAGTTATCTAAACAGTTCTTTGAAATACTACAACAACTGATAAGTTAATTTGGTATCATCACCTGAGTTGATAATGTAAATTGGAAACCGTTAAGTTCCAAACTTGACGTTTCGAGCGTTAGCCCTTCGTTTCGCTCCTTGTTATACTCTCCCGCAGACGCAGCACCACAGTTTGTTTAGAAACTTACCCCCTTTACATAGAAAATGATATACCTCGATCCAAATATATCATATTCTACTATCTTGACCCCCAAAGGGGTTACCACAGAACTAAGGTCTTTGTCTAGATAATTCAGTAGTATTGGAATCGTTTACTCATTTCGTGATCATTTAGGAAGCACAACTGTACTCATTTGCCTATCTCTCGATATCAGTTGGGTAAACAACTAGCTTTAATCTAACCTTGTAATATTTTCCTATCCCTCAACATCAGTTGGGTAAACAACTAGCTTTAATCTAACCTTGTTATATTTGCCTACACCTCGACATCAGTCGGGTAAACAACTAGCTTTAGTCTAACCTTGTAATATTTGCCTATCCCTCAACATCAGTTGGGTAAGCAACTAGCTTTAATCTAACCTTGTAATATTTGCCTATACCTCGACATCAGTTGGGTAAACAACGAGCTTTAGTATACCGTTGTAATGCTCATTATGGACGTACGCACCCGCCTACTCTGTGCACAGTTTACAGAAACAAAGGTCACACATTATGCTTCACCACATATCTGCGCTGACGATATCTTAAGGACATGCGTACCTTATCATACTCATAAGAGCCATGACTACCCTGCTCTTCTGACCACCTGATAAACTCCTCACAGGTCTGATAGCCAAGTCACCAATGACTCCATATCGACCCAGCTGACGGCGGTACTCTTCCTCATGCTGACCTGTGTGATGTAATCCAGTACATTCGACTTATTCGTGACCTTTTCACAACGAACAAACCCAACAGAACGACCCAACAATTTAGACGGATCAACTCTGACTTATCATGACCGACTTAAGCCAATAACATAACGGAAAACCCTGACAAATAAGTTTACACGAACTGGACTAAGTACACTCGACTGACCACTACTCGTCGCTCAACTCTGATGACGACTTCCACTATAGTTGAGGAAAAGTCAGTCACTACTACCGACAATGAAAGTACAGGTTAACTCCTATTTTCTTCTGTACCTGGAAATTTAGAGGCAAGCAAAGCCAGTGGAGTAAGTTCTGAACCAAGCTGATCAACGTGATGTTGACTGAAATAACCAATCTTTAAATTCCTATGAAACAAAAATACCCAACAGTCAGGATCCGTTCCAAAACATAAATGTTTTTATGTTCCAGTGAAACTTAAATCACGGGGGACGAAGTTTTGAACTAAGAACTTTCCGGGGATATTTCTAGCAACTCTTTTACAAAATACCTTGACAGTCCTCCGAAATAACATGCCATTCTTACCCTTAAAAAATCTCTTTGTTCTCAAATAAAATAAGTGTTATTTTACCGAGTGGCACGCTAGTTATGACTTCAAACAACACGTTCGTTAATTTTAAAAAAATTAATCTTCACTAAATATTTTAGACTGTCATTAGCAGTTCTCCATCCTCCCTCCTTTGTTTTATTCTTTTCCATTCATTGTTAATCTAACGAATTAAATCAATTATTTTGACGTTTCCCTTAAATTGAAGTTTTTTCCACCCCAGAAAACTATGAAAAGAAAAACGCGACGTTAGATCACATCTTCACCTGTGAGCAAATTTGAGTCCAGACACTGGCTCTAGGTCTCCTCGTAGTAATTTCAAAAACGTCGTTTTCCCTTGGCCATTTTCACCGACCTGCATGATAATGGAAGAAGCAGTGGAATTGAAAAAAAAGAGTCAGTCTACATAGCGCAGTTTTTATCTCAAGGAAACTAGATGATAAGTTGGTCAGAATATTGGTTCTCTTCTAGTTAACGAGAAGCAAGCGGCGTAGGATGCTCTTGGAAATTCTAGTAGAAAATAGCTTGTTAAATGCTCCAGCAAAGTGTCTATGTGATTCAGGAAGGGTCAACTTACCAAAGCTATTCTCGACTCTTGATTTGCAGAAAGGCTCACTTTATTGAGAACCACTTTTCCTTTTTCGTAATAGAAAGTCACCTGAGGGAAACGAAACAGTGAAATTTCTCGTTACGCTTCAAGCTGATTACATAATGAGACGGTAACAAGAAAAAGATTAAATGATCACTGGGGCCGGAGAATGTTTTTTTTTTTGCCACGCTTTTTTTTCTAATAAGACTTGATTTTGTAGAGAGCGGTCAAAAAAAATATAGCGAAATCAAGGAGAAAGTCTAACTCTACAGAAGGTCTGAATTTTGATGTGGACAATTCAAGACTTTTGGCACTCTTATAATGATTTCCAGTGCAAGATGTGAGTTTCTCCCTAGTAGCACTAAGGGTTCCCTCTCTCCTACAGCAACCACATCGCAACACAGCACGCAATATAAGGTATGAACAACATAAAAATACACCTTATTTGTAGTGTAGACAACATATCGAAAACAACAATTATATTGTATTGATGGAAAACAGACAGCTTAACGATACCTCATCCAGTTGCAGTAGCGGAGGGGAGAGTTTTTCACACTCGGGAAATCTGAAGCAAAAACGTAATGCATCAAAACAACTGAAAAACCTAATATCAAAAAGAGCCTATCAGTATGTTCCTTAACGTTGGTCTCAAAAAAATTGTTTTGATTTCCCAAACAGGAATGAGTAAAATGCCGATCAAGTAGAAGCCATGAATCAGAGACCACAAGGCATTCGCTTGGAAAAAGAAAAAAAATAAGCTTACTGTAAGCTAACAGTAATTTTTGGACTTACTTGAGTACCACGGGTGGGTCGACTACAACTGGTTGCAGATCAGGTCTAAAAGGACATAAATAAATAGCAACAGTTATTATAATATGACCTCTTAAACAAAAGTACCAGTCGAATTAGACACTCGACGTGTTTTCGAGCATCATCTAACCTGTGCCTTACTGGAAGCTCGTTGTACCTAATAGAAACGTAATCAGACTTTGCAGTCACAACTCAAAAAAAACTTATAAAAGAGCTTGATCACTGGACTTACAGCTTCTCCAGAGCCTTCAGTCTGCTCTGTGCGAGAGATGCTCTTTTAGCGTTATATCTCCATCTGTCAACAAAGGCCTGGAAAAAAAATCCAGAAAAGATCAAGCATCAGTTGCTGGCGGACACGACAAAGGGTCCTAACTTACCGCCCGCCCTACTTTGCACCTCATCTCTACTGACTGGACGCCTAAAACAGCCCTATAATGGCCTGATTCTTGAGGTAAAGTAAACAGTGTTCCAATCGTATTAGCTTTAGAAGGTCTCCAAACACGTTTTACCAGCCACATAAGGTCCTTTTTCAAAGATTCTATGTGCCCTGCTGGTATATCAAGCCAAAACGACGTAAAAGCTGTTCTTTAACTAACCTGAAGATGTTGTCTGTGCATTTGCTGTGCTTCGTACTCTCGCTGCTGATTGGTTAGTTTTTCAGTCATGGTTTTGACAAAATTCTGAGAAATTTAACAAAGAAAAAATGATGAGCTCGCATGTACGACAAATATAATTTATTTTTTCTTATATAATTTTTTTTTCTTATCGAAGCACTGAGTGAGTGCTGCTGAGTGATAATGGTGGAGAAAATATAACCATTAAATTTAACGTTGCACCGTCTACATAGTTACACCGTGGCAAACAAACAAACAAACGAAAACAAGGCATAAACTCGCAGATAGAGAAAAATGTTGTATACCTCATAGTTTCCTCTGTACGACTCCAGTCTCTGGGAGTGCATGTGAATTATGTCGGTAACGACAGCGTCAAGGAAAGTACGGTCATGGGATACCACGAGGAGAGTGCATGGCCAGTTCTACCGACAAAATACAGTCACGTGTTATATTGGTCTTGGGATTCGTGTATTAGTAAGAGTATCATACCGCAGACCATCCACTGCAAGGGAACTTGTTAGACTTCGAAAAGAGTACCCTGATGGCTCATAAATAGAGAAGCACCCTGAGTGAAACTTTGGAACCAAATATAAGTATAAAGCAATTTAAAGATAAGAGTTCCACTTCTAATCATTCGGGGCCAAAGTCTATGTCCCTTGAATGTAGCTTCTAATTAATTACACTGTCTTACACCCTGTAAAGTTACGAATGAAGGGTTTTCTTCTCACCAGAAGGTATTTTTCCAGCCATAAAACGGCCTTTAAATCCAACATATTCGTAGGTTCTACACAAAGTTAAAAAAAAAAAGTAGCCATAGCAGATAATATGAATAGTTATTAACTACTTCTTCTCAACAAGGCAGTTGTTCATCCATAACAAGTAGCAACACTGAAAAACAAAACCACATCTGTCAAAGCAGCCCTAAAAAGAGCTGTTTTTGGCGACATCAGCGACCGTTTAGAAAAGGTTAAGAGAAGTCCTCATCAGACTGGAGTCGAGTGAGAAGTTGCTTGTTCGTTTTTATGGACCATACTTAACGTATAGGTCAAATAATAGGACACTTATGCAAACACCAAACAAAAGCAGTATTTTCATTAAACACGTGCTGAAAAATGCATACCGTCACACGCATTTACGCACATTTTTGGTTTTGGTTTTTGTTACTCTCCTGACTTAGCCTTTCCCAAAGTGTTTCGCAAAACAAATAACAATCTACAAATTTAAACTAAAACGCTCCTTAAAGGACGTTCCTTAAAGGACGTTCCTTAAAGGACGTTGAAGGGAATTATGAGGATTGCAACATTGCATTTTGTGAGAGCAAAACATGGCTTCTTTGACATTAGCAAAAATTAAACTCTTTACCCATGTAACAATGAAATTCTTACCGTCAAGGAGTAACAGATCTGGCCTGCAAACAAATGGCACATATATCAAATGAAGCCATGACAACGAACATAAACATATGCTTACTGCCCAGGGACTCACGACTGTTTTCATCTGAGAAAAACACATCATATTGGACTGAACTCGTTTACAATTCTAAAATATGATTTTCTGGTAAGTTAAGTCAAGAGTTGGTTTGACTGAAGAGCTGCATAGTTGAATGAAACTAACCTAAGTTAAACCTTTGAAAAATCTTTGGCTTTATGACAAATTTTAATTCTAAACAGTTTCTCCTTATTTTATTTTAACGAGTTTTTGCTGAAAAAGTTTCATTCTTGAGCTGTCACTAATATCTTGAGCACAGAACTATAATACATTGAGCTATAGAGCCATTGTCATAAAATTAAGTTGGAGAGAGAGTTTAAAATAAAAATTGAATAATTTTCTTACCTACTAAATAGTGTTCTGGCAAGAGCAAGCCTCATTCTCCAACCACCTGACAGTTCTCTAAAACAAATGAAAACTTTTCATTATGTAAACACAAAACTAATTGAGTGGGCATTCACTCTCCATCAGCTGTGCTGTTCAGTTGATTATTATTCAAAAATCTCTGATTTCTCTGTTGGCTACTTGTAGTCCTAAAATACTGTACACAGAACTAATTCTGAGCATTAATTACTCAGCCATGAATTCAGTCTAATGCTAAAGAAAATGCATAATCATTTTATTAAAAGTAGAGTAGAATGATGTTGTGTATACTGTACTTCGTTTGCTGATTCTGCATTTTTGTTGAAAAACCCAGTCCAGCCAGTATTGATGAAGCTCTGTAAGTGCAATCAATTAGTATTAAAGTTGAGTTACCAAGATGTGCATAGTATCACAGGGTCACCAACAAAGTGGAAATGTTCAGAACCAAGGAGCTAAGAGAAAATTTTCTTTGGTCACAACAAGAAAGGAAAAGGTGAAGGCTTTTCCTCAAGCTTTACACTGCATATTAAAAACATTTAAATACTGACCTTGCAGGAGCCTTGTCTGCCTCTATTTCCTGCATCCTTGCATAAACCTACAGAAAAAAAAATAAAGTGATATACTGGTATTATAAATAGATATATGATATGCTCTTCATGATATGAAACTTTGTGTAATCAAACTCAGTGAGGGAATTTATTGCACTTGATAATTACTTTCAACCTCTTGGTTCTCTATTGGTCCATGGTAAATTTGAATGCAACAACTTGGCAACAATTCTCCCAATTTCCACTCAACTTCAGGGTAGAAAATCAAATAAACTTTTAATTTGTAACTTTGTAACTGATCATTAGCTACACACCAGAAAAAAGAAAATTATACAAGATAGCTGCTGTATATTATACACCATACACGTATCAAAATGTGAGTACCTGTGCTAATCTGCTACTAGTGCTGTCAGATGTGTCAGACTTAGGACTGCAAAGAAATGCAACAATAAATGTGTTGGTCAAAAGCGTTTTGAAATCAATCAAAACACTTTGTGCCTTCCATACCCTGACAGTGCAAGAAGTTTCCTCTCTTCCTGTAACAGGTTTTCTCTTTCTGTATCACACTCCAAAACACTCTGTAGAACTTGTGTTTCATCACCTTTTACCTGTAGTTAAATAGTTACAAACTTCAAATCCTTTAAAAAAAACTAATTTTCATAATGCAGTTGGTTCATTTGAATAACTGAACTCTTTCAAAAGTCTTACTAACCTCTTGTTGTACACACAAAATAGAAATGTGAGAGGGAACAAACAACTCACGCCTGTGCGCAAAAAGACATCAACAATGTTAGTTGTAATCATTTAGTTTTGATACCTACATACAGTCTCTGCAGAAACCCAAAAAAGTCTTGCTAGTGTCCATTTAAAATCATGAAATAAATGTTCAGTTTGTAAAGAGCACAATAGTTTACTTTTAACTTCCAAATCGAAAAGAACATGTGACTAATCAACAACCATACAAATCTGTTATAATTGTAAATTGATTGGAAAGAAACTTAATCACAGAATGAGAATTTCTTGGCAATTAAAGTTAATAATGGAAATTAATGTAATCTAAAAAGTTAAGCAATGAAGAAGTAAACTTCTAATTTCTTATTAACTAATTAAAAATGGGTTTCCTATGGCAAAGGCCTTGATTGAGGTGTAGGCTTAATACAGGTTAATTGAGAGGAAAACTGTGACATGACCCTGTGATCACTTAGTGCAAGGTATCTTCTTAATATAGGTTGTGCTATCTATAAGTTTAAGTGCATCTCTAAACAATCATAGTCTACCTAATGTAAGAAAAACCATTCCTAATGGATCATATCAACAAACTTCTCATAAGCATATAAATAATTATAAAATGTACCTAGAGAGCATTGTAATCAGCGTTGTTTTTCCAATTCCATTCCTACCCACCAAACCATATCTCCTGCCAAAAATTAGGGACAAATCTGCCTCTTTCAGTAATACCCTAAGGATTTTCAAAGAATGAGCTAAGAATGAGCTATATATCTAGTAGGTATTAAATAAACCAACCTTGCAAATGAGAAAGGTTTTGCTAATAGTTAAAGGGGGTCTTTATTACAGCAATAGCATCCCAACAATGACAAATTTCATTTCAGGCTTTCTTTTTACAGCTGCACACTCTAGTTTTTTTAATATAACATAAATGCAATGATCTCTCTCATTGAGATTTTTTTGATTGGCAGTTCAAATATCCGAAAAATATCTAGAACACATTATTTAATAACACAAATAAACAAACACTGAGAGAATAGTTACAAAAATTAATTCTGAAGCTACCAGTAACATGATTGTCAATGTCAGCAGCAACTATTACACATAACTAAGCAACATTTTAAGATCTAGTAAGTGGTGTTCCCTACCCTGTGCCCTCACTCCTACCAACCAAACCCTTGCCCCGACATGAAAGGATATTAGTACAGACAAAAAAGAGTAACTGCGTACTAAAATAAATTGCTTAGTAATTAGCAATTATTTACCACTTACCTTTCAGCATAGGAAAGATCAAAGTTCTCTATTCTGATATCACGACTTTTATTACTACCACTGGCTTCTAATTTGTTTTCCCTTTTGTTTGAACTCTGGCTAGCTGATGCATTGTCTATTTGTCTACAGACAAAAAAAGTATTTAGCTTCAATTGATCTTTCTCTTTCTATTAGCACTTAAATTCTTGTAACCATGCTGTAAATCAAAATCAGTTTCCATATCTCATCCTGTTGATCATTTTTTGCTTGCATTAAATACATGTACAACATGGACTAAATACAGATTACATCAAAACTTGTATGCACGAGTTAGGAATCTGATGTGATTTCAGGATAAATTCAAACTTTCTCCTATAACCATAACAAAACATACATGGCACAAACTTCCTTTGAGCAGGGTTTTTCCAAGTTCTAATGCACAGTGTAGATGTTGTACAATTTTTCTACATGTAAGGGAGGAAAATCTTACCTTCCTCTAATTTCATTGATAGGTTCATCTTCTTGTGCACGTTTCTCCTGTTTTGCTTTTAACTTTGCTTCAGCCTTTTGCAGTTTCTTCTGATCCACAACCTAAGTTAACAACAAAAACAGCTTTCTCATAGAGTAAAACAGCTGGGGTCCTGGTAAGGCAGCTTGTCAGTCTTCCTACTTTTAAGGGCTGTGTGGGGCCATGAATGCAGTGTAGGGCTACCAGTATATGTTTCTTTGTGCAGCAGTGTATGTTCACTGTACTTACTGTGTTGTTTTCCCTTTTAACAATCCAAATACTTGATGCATCATCATCTCTCTGTGTTTCTAAATATTAATTTGAAAAGAACAAAGAGAAATGCATTTCACAATAAAACCATATTCCTATTAGTTAAAAAGTTTGTTGATCACATGAATTATTCATAACATTAACCAGTGATTGTATACATGGTATGCAATTCATGGTCACAGGAGTATCACAGTTATGTGTATACTTTTGATAGTTTCTGCCAGTTCCTGTTCACCACACCAGAACACTAACCCAATTTTTTTGCCATTTCTTGCAGATTAACAGGAGCATGGAGTAACTTGTGGGCATTTTGATCTGTGTCAGTACCACTGCAACCATCACTACAAAAAGTGAAGAAAAATTAATACGAATGTAAATATATAAGGTACTGAGACTTTTTGCTATTTAGTGGAGGTGATGCTGATAAAATTTATTACTATTTCAGTAAAATTAATTTGACAACTAATGGTTACAGCATTGGTCTGAAATAATAATTCAAAATAACTAAAAGAAAGAAACATATTAAAGTACATACCCTTTCAATGTGCTTAACAGCTGATTACACAAGTCAATTATTTCATCTTCTCCTTCATCGCCAGCCACCTCAGCCAATATACTTCCAACGGCATCATAAATATCCTCGCCACTCTCAAAATCATCCACTCCACTTTCGAGAATATCTATTTAACAATCGGTGAAAGTTAACTTATTTTGATCCATGAATGGCCAAATTTCCCTCTGACAAAGTGTCCGGTGCGTAAATAACTCTCAGGACCATTTGTAGGTACGAGTTTGACCGCTTGACATTAGAAAAGCTAAGTAACTTGAAAGCCTTCATGTAATAACCACTTACAAATACTTTTTCAGGTAATAAAGTTATCCTCGATCTAAAACCAGTTACGCATATATAAACATACCAGAACGATTAAATGAGAAATCCTTCGATCACACGTTCTATTTCACTAAATTAAAACAAAGTGAACACGCAATTGTTGCCCTCTATCCCAACAGTCAGTACTTCTACCAAATGATGACTCGGCAGAAAAGATCAGTAAAGTAAATACCTGTCACATATTTAAAAAGTTCGTCGTCGATTGCCGGAAATTTGTCTGTAAGAATTCGCCGGCAGGTAGCAATTCCGTTCGCCATGTTGTTTCACCATCAGCTGAGCCCGCAAAAAGAAAGCGACAGAAAAGAAGCTGTACAAGGAAATATGTCATGAGATACATCGCGAAAATTCCTCTCTAGTTCAGAAGGGGACTGTTCTGAGGCAATACTTATCAAAGATCTCCATGTTAAAGCCGGGTACGGGCAATAGTTACATTCGTTCCTTAAATTTTTTCAGCAAGATATCGTAATTAATGCATCTCCGCCTCGTTCTATAGTGGATAACTCAGGGTGGTGTACGCTGGTAATTCGAGTGGTGACCCCATCGGCTCGGAAAGAAAACTGACACTTTATAGAGCAACGGGTCGAGACACTGACATTCATCTGATAAATTTATGTTTTAGCCTGCTTCTCTGCCTACACGTCAAAGAGAATACTTTTGAGATTACAGCCGAGGCATTGAAAGATTATAGCTGATGCAGAAGACAAATGCCGAAGAGGCCGGCAAATCAATACATCGGTAAATGTAAACGAAACATAACAAGGTAGAAGATCCGATCAGGCCGAAAGTAAACCAGTCAAGAAAGCAATCCAAGACCCTGGATCGAAAGGACAGCTCTACTGGAAAAAAAGAGGTGCCATGTCCCGCAAATTGAGAAAATGGAAAAAATTGCATCTGAATTTACTTTTATCGCTTTTGAACTCTGATTTGTGAATATGCCTAACAGAAATGAAGTTCCTTTGGTCCGTTCTCCTGTTTCAATCTGGAGTTCAGCACGATGTCTCCCACGTTTAAATTAAGCATGTTTATTATCTTTTGAGTATAAGTATGTAGTGACAACATGTTACAGAAAACATTAGATTATAATTGAGTTGAGGCAATTCACGCTGGTAAACTTCAGAGAGAGAGAGAGAGGACAGTGTATTATGTTAAACTAAATATCAAACGATATGTAACTGAACCCCTATGATTTATTCTATAACATTTTATTGTGGTTGGCCTAACAAATGAACACGGACCACAAAGAGTTAATGGGTTTCAAAGAAGCCTACGATGTCGTCTACCCTCAGAACTCAGCTTATTCCGTTTTAGAGTCGACAGTGTCTTCAACACTACTCTCCATCACACCCTGTGACTCCAGGCAGTACCGAGTACAGAGATCTTCTGTGTCTGACTCCTCTTCCATCAGCGTCTTCAACGCCATTCCAAGAGCACAATATGTGGCACCACTTCCCTGAGCCCCTACCCAAGTACACAGTGTAGCAAAGCACTTGTCAAACAGGCTTGTTTTATCGCGCTCAATATGCTCCCGATGTTTTTCGTTTAGCAGGATGCGGCACAACTGCTCCCACTTGTTACCGACATCATGCGCCAAGCGCAGTTGATCATCATGAGACACCACACCAGGTTTAAACTGCAACTGGGCTGTAGGGATAGTAAAAATTGGTTTACCAACACAGTTAGGGTAATTCAATCGTTTTACTCAAAAAGATGAGTAAATAGGCCATATAATCAACACGGGACATGGAAATAATATTGACATTCAGTTGAATGGAAAAATTAACTGTCAATTGCAACATTCTGGAATTACTCTGGCTAGCTTTGAGCGCCACCAGCTCAAATTCAAAGGCAAAGTGCATTTTTCGAATGTGTCATTAATCAGGGCTTTGTGAAAGTCTCATCCATGCAAAGCAAGAGAGTTGTAATAATTAATCCCCAAATAACAAATTATTTACCTGGATTCTGATTTGTGCAGCGTAAATGCTATTGAACAAAAATAAATAAATTCATTAAACCCAGATCTGGATAAAGAAAATGACCAAGCTTTCACGTGATACATTTCAATCCAATCAACAAAATCCTCCGTCTTGTAACTCAAAATCGTTCAGCAGAAAAAAAGTATATCTAACGGTAACCAGGCAACTGATTACACAAACTAGAATGATTTATGATCACCTCCAAGACCAAGATTATACAATCAATCAAAACTAAGGCTATACAATCAAACAACAAATCAAAATCACTGAGTAATTCACTAAATACATATAACAATTCAGATATTTCTTATGAAAAAAACTACAAACGGCATGTAAGTTTCTTTTGTATCATACAGTGACTTTGGAAAACTGTTGTGTCTTGATGGATGGTGTTTTTCAAAAATGTCAAACTTGATGTTCTTAATGAACAAATCATGTGGTCCTCTCTTATAATGCCACCTTGTCCAAGTCTCCCAGATTTTTTCGCTTTTTCCCTTCACCACTAATCCCCCACCCCCCCCCCCCAACACCTATTTAGTAACTGAACACATACTAGAGGCCAGTCCAAAATCCCTCTCTTTTCCATGTAATTTTGTGCAGAGAAATTCGGTTGATTTTGGTCACATTACCTAATCCTGGTTATTGGTCAACTGAATCGTTAATAGTTCCCATACCTTAACCCAAGGCTTAAGTTTTTCCTCGCTGAGCAAACAACTTGATGATCTGTAGGTTCTGTCACACATCAAAGGCTTTGATACTAAAGGAATGAAGTGTGAACAGTCAGGATGAGGACAGGAGCGTGCACGATGCCATGAACAGCCCTCGGGATCTTCGTCTTCACCCATACAGAGGTCACATCGGGCACACAGCTCCCACTCCATGGAGTGTAACCACGGATGCTGCACACAAAGAGACTTCAGGGTACGTTCTACAGTACTGAAAAACAAAGCAACTTTAACAAAGTAAATCTGCACCACTTTGTCACCGACGAATTTTTAGACGAGATGTTTTGGCTTACACTATTTCTGTTTAACGCTCACTATAGGATACGAATTGTATGCTGAGCCTGTGTTTAAACACTCAATACATCTCCTATACTAAGTTCCTAACTCAGAATAAAATTCGCGCTACTCGCTCTTTGAACCACACCAGTTCTTTTTCAACAAAAAAAGCTCTTTGGTATCAGTTTAAACAGAATGCGAGGAACTACCTTCTTTGTGCTTGTGTATCACATCATTAAGTGTGATTTACACCTTGAAATATTGTTACTTCAAATGTTTTATCAGTATAAAAACTGGAAAGGGGGACTCAACTAAACTTCCCGTTTCCATTGCTATTTTCAATTTTTTATGTAATGCTTTAAAAATTACGAAGTGTTGATCATACAGTCCGATCTTCCAGTTGAGGGTTCAGACGTTGTGCTCTAACAGGACTAATTCGCATTCGATGATGAACTTTTTGCTCATGTGAAGTACAAGATTCCGAATTAAATTTATTTTTGCACATCACCAACCTGCAAATATGTCGGCAGATGGAAGCCGTTTCTCGTCCATCCTCAGACTTCCCTTCAAAAACCAGATGAACCGTTATGACACTCTTGAAGCAGGCTAACGTCAAGTTGTAGTTGCTTTGCTGGCCGACGACAAATCGAGCTGCGTTTGCGAAAAGCTTCGGTGGAGTGGCAGGACACTCGGGAGAACTTTGTTGACCAAATGATACCAGGAATCTGCAGAACACGCCATAAGGAACATATCCAGAGGAAAATTTAATGTAAATTGGAGCAAGCTTCCCTTGACCAATCAGTCCAGATATATCTTTGTCTGGTTTAGCAGTCAGCATCGAGGGCACAAGATAGACCACTTTGCCATTTTGCTCATTCCAGTGGCAGATGAGGTTGCTTTTTTCCATAATTAAAATTAGCATTTCTTGGGAGAGTTCAAGTTTAAGTTTCTTACATGTATATTCAATAAGTTCATTAGACAAGATCCCGTCTTTAGCAAGAATCCGGCGATGTTCCCGAATTTTCATTGTCTCTCTCTTGCCGGGGACACTTCTAAGAATTTCACAGAATACATTGATCAGCCATTGCGGGTCGAGTATCACCAGACTGTTGAACAGATTTGACTCGTCTTTAAAGTAGAGAACTGCGCCGCAATCGCACAAGAAATGCAACAATTCCTCGCTATCTTCTTCCACTTCGAATTGGCAAATTTTGTTAGAAACTTCTCTGAATTCCATTCTGGTGATGTGCTTGTATCCTTTGCTGGCTAAGTGATGAAGTAACTTCTCAACGTGGAGCCACTGCAACGGTATGAGTTGCTTGGTGTGAGGCAATGTTGACGCCACCGAGATAATTTTCTCTCTGAGTCTGTGGACATTTTGATCCTCATGTTTAAAAGGCTGTCCAGCACGAGTGTTGTCGACAACAAATTTGTCGTCGACGATATGGGATGAAAAGGCCTTGCCTTCAAAACTCTCGAGGATCTTATTCATGGCATCCCATGGATCTCCAGTCACCTTATCGGCATGAGTGCCGACCAAGATGACCGGAGGTTGGGCAAAACCCTGAGGATCTACGGCATTATGGGTAGGATTCCGAAAAGAATGAACCAAATCCATCCACTTCATGAGATGATCAAGACTAGACTCGCCCTTAGTCGCTGTCCTGACCCCCGGCTGTTTGGTTTGCTTTGCACTGTTATCTGCCCTTTGTAACAAGTCTTTGCTCAAGTCAGACACAAGTAGATACACAGCTTCACGCGACATAAAGATGGGATGTAAGGCGTGATATAGGGATTGGCCTGCGAAGTCCCAGATCACTGGCCATATCTGATCTGCACCAACTGAGTGAGTGCCTTGTTGAAGCATACGTTCGACCAAGATCATGATCTCCTGCGACAGATGACGGAAAGGTTCGGGGTCATTGGCGAACACTTCATCTTGGAGGACTGGTGAAGTGGGTTCGCCAGAGGTATTTTTCTCCCCCGCTGATAAAAAAAAAACATTTGAAAAGCAATTTGAGTCAAACAACTCCGTCCACATCAACATGATGGTACACTAACTTAAATCGCACACGATAACCAAGTAAAGACGTCTAGCCCAAAATTACGAACACTGTATACGGATAAGCTTAATAATACAAGTTTAACTTGGTACCGGACCGTCATATTTGACTCACCACGCTAACCTCAATTAAGGGGATAAATTGCTATTCAAAAGATAAAATTTGGGGTCACAAAACCAATCCACAATGTTCGCCGAATAGAGATCTTTCGGGACCGAAGTTGCTCGAAGACGTTTAACATTACTCTAGATCTGACACTTACTGAAAGGGACTAGAGACCTGCATGCATACAGCTGACCTAGGATTAATGCTAACCGGCTTGAGGACACCTAGGAGTACACCAATGTTACCTCTCACATGACGAGATCTACACATCAATACATAGCCTGATCTACAAAGTTAAGCTCTTTAACACTTACATCCAATATATGGGAACGTGGGCGAGCCTCGAGAGCTCCTGTCACCACTTGATGAACTTTCGTAACCACTGGATGGAATACTGGTCCGTGAAAGATTTTGTTTAAAATCAAACTCTTCTTCGCTATGCACCCCATTAGACAGACTTTGTTTAGTTTTAGGTTTTTCATCATGCACATCAGAAGCAGCAGATTTACTGAGTGTCTTTTCTAGTTCGTCATGGCCTCCTGACAACTGCCTGGCTACCAACTGAGCAGTATTGTGATCAAACATAGTGGTAGGTAACTCATTAGAAACGGATTCTGGTTTCCATGGCTTTTTTCCGACTCTTAACAAAGGTGGGTCCATCTGCACACCTGCTGTGCTGACCTCATCTCTGTTGAACTTGTCACCCATGAGTGATCTCTTAACACTTGTCTTGCCTGCATGGTCTTGTCCAATCAGCATGACTCTCACACGAATGTCGCATGTTTTACCATGCTCTAAAGCTCTGCTGTAAGCCTCTTTGGCTTTAATACCTCTTGCTAGAATGGCAGGTGGAATGAGGCCTGCAGGAGAGAAAAATACCCTCTCTAGCTCTGTCTCTAACTCATTAACTTTAACTTTACAAGGCAATGACTGCTAATGTAACCTGTAAATGTAACTGCGGCGCTGTGCTGACAGGAAATTGGTTCAGTCAGGGCACTAAGCTTGTGTAGGAAATTTCACAGGCTAAAAGTTTAGGCAGCAACCCTAGGTCAACACAGAGCTGCTTTTCATGTATGCTGAGGAAGATTTAAGCCTGTCTGAGAAACTAGAGATCTGGTTTATAACTTCATTAAAACTGAAAAGTCACTAAGAAACTGAAAGCAACATTAAGTGATAGGGAATTGACATCCCATGTAATTTTCTGTGCAAATACCAACTTCAAGAGGATAATCAACTCATAACCAAGCACAATTTCAGAAGTTTTAGACTTCTACCCAAACATTCAAAGCACAATTTAAATCAATGACTCAGAGCTGGTGTATTATAAATTATGGCTTCTCCTGGCATGCTCCTAAGTGAGGAGTAGAAGAGTACTGTTCAACAAACTGAAGAAAGGTTCTAAAAGTGATTAGGAAAACAGGGCTGACATCTTCAAGTACAACCATTCAGGGGAAATTTCTAAAACACCAAGCCTTACCTTTTTGCTCTTTATTAAATTTCACTGGCTTGGTGAGAATTGTATCTAGAAAACCACTTGGGCGTTTATAGTGCTGAAAGATAAATATTATCGTTTATTACTAACAATTTAGAATTACCATCAATTATACACATCACTCTGTGCCCTTAGCTATTACCTTATGCTGCATTTTCATCTTTCTTCTGAAATAATGAAATAATGCTTTTCTTTATTAAATAATTCCTTTTCCTTTACTAACTTTCAACTACACTACTCATATCTTTAATTCAGTACTATACTGTACACGTACATGTTGGTCAAACTGTCCAAAGTATGTTCAACATAAGAAACCAGAAGTAGCCTGATGCACATTGACTATCTGGAGTATGACTAAACTATATGACTTACAAATATTTAGACTTCCAAATATTGTACATCGTTGTGCTTCTCTGATTAACTTTTGGTATGTCATTTGCACTCACCTCTACCAATTGAGACAGGCTGCCAAAGTGTGACTTCTTATCAATGTTGTATAACTGTTTCTTGTACGACACTCGATAGGACTGATGCTTGCCTTGAAGCCTACAAGCAAAAACACAAACAGCTTGCAATGACATACAGCATGCAAGTGCATGGGATCAAATTGGACACCAATGGCTCACAAAAATAAAGCCTTATAAAAAGGATGGTTGTACTAGCTCCATTACTAAAAGCTTGTTGTTTCTGACCATCAATCTTAAGCAATCAGTTGGAGCATAAAAGATGATTAAGTTGTAATTAATATATAAATGTACAATTTGCATGCACTAATGCTGAAGTTACAATACACAATCGTCTGGTTTAGAATACCATCAAAAAAATATTAGCCAGTCCTTTTCAAGTTGAAACACTCCTCAAGTCATACAACTTGATGGGTCAATCACTACCATCAAAAATAAGTTTCAATCAGTGAGACTGAAGGACCTGAGTATGCAGAACAGAATCAAGGCACATTACAGGGATAAACTACAGCTGCTGTACTTTCTTGAATACAGATATTCACTGTTCAGAACAAACCAACAACACCTAACACCACCTACTTCTGATCAAATTATTATGATAGTAAACTTTATGGACTGTGATTCCCTGAAAATTCCAGGAATATATGAGAGAGCTGTTCAACAGAAGAGAACTGAGGAAAACGTTCCAATAGAGTTATAATAACTATTAGAAACCAACCTATCACAGCCAAACATAAATGTAACACATTACAAGATGACACTTAGCTTGTCAAATTAATCATAAAAAGAAGACTAGCACTAAGCAGTTAAAAAGAGTGATCCACACTTCAGGTGTATACATTGTGAGACACTAATTACTTTTGATTTCTTATAGTTGTCATCATGGGTTAATAACTCACCAGACCAAGAGTGCATAATCTCCTGGAGAATTAGCACTATCTCTTATAAGGAACATTCCATCAGTCACATGGCCTAGCTCCTTCACAACAGATTCTATTTCTTTCTCTGACATTTTGCCAACATACCAACTGAGTAAAAAAGAAAGGACAGAGACAAGATTTTATCACATTGAATAACTGGTGATAATGTATGTTTGTATCAAAAAACCATAGTTATCCTAAAAGTTATATTTACCCTTAATTTGGAACCTGAGGTAATTATTTAAAATTTCAATGCAGGTTGAGATGAGAAATGATCATAACCAGAACAGATCAGTTTTTAAATCTTGGCATAACATATAACATAGACTTTGTATTGACATGAGAAGTTGATCAGGAAAATTTTTTTGGCTTTAAATAGTGGCACAATGGACCCCAACCCAACCCTAACTACTCCCATCCCTCAAATTTGCATCAGACCCTTGTAAAGTGAACAGGTGTTGCCATTAATGTAATTTAATACCAGACCCTTAAAGTTTCTTAGGACCTTTTCAAATTCTCCTTTGATTCAGTGTTGACAGTACACTAACTAGTCCACAGTACACTAACTAGTCCACAGACTATATTAAAAACATGAACATACTCTTCATTCCATGGGTGAACTTGAACATGAATAGTTGAGTTGTTCAAAATACGATGGTCTCTCAGAGAAAAATTGTGCATCACCAATGCCTTGTCATTTAGTCTTATTAATTGAGAGTCAACAGGCACTCCACTCAATTCTTCAACTTGTTTCTTCAAATAATCCACTTGATAGAAAGGACTTGTCAGAAGTGAGAACGTCTTTTGTCCAACTACCACAGTAAGATTAATTTTTAGGTCTGGATTTGTGCAAAGACGACCTCTTTGTAAGTTATTGTCTGAGGATAATTAAAATGTAAAAGAAATGACAATTTCATACATCAAATCTTGTACAAAGTTCCCAGGAAACACATTTTATGGAGAAATTTTCACATAACCAGGATACCATTAATTTTAAGAACTTCTGTCACCTCGAACTGTGAATTTCTTTCACAAACACATTATAAACTAATTGAAAACTTAAAAGCTTGAAGTTCCTGAATCTTAAAAAAGACAAACTCTTCACAATATAATAAGTGTCTTGAGCAAGGAAATCAGGCAGGGACATTTCCTATTTTAAGAGAACAAGGAGTTTAAACAAACTCACATTTGCAAATTACTAAAGGTGAAAATAAATAGTCTAGAAATTAACACTGTGCAACCAACTTGCAGAAAAAAAAAATATCCTAATTTTATCAATGAATGCATTATTGTAAATACAAGTTAACAGCAAACACAAAAGAATAAACTGAACCTGTGAATAAAGTGGAGCTGCAACAGAGTAGTTACATTGTGTATGTGACAATACTTTACTTCATTTCATTGCAATGATTGTGTGATCATGATTACCTTCCCGTGTAATCAATGAGGAATCATTTGCACTTCCATTAGTAACCTCTTGTCTGCATACAGGCTTGGTCAGTTTGATTGGCGGCCAAAATCCTGTGTTTTTTTGGTAGAACTGCAAGAGAAAGATAAATAATGATACATCTGGTGTATCAACCCTTCATAAACACATTTAATAGGAACTGCATGCTTCACATGTTTCTTCCACCTACTTTAATTGAGAAATTGCCTCAGTTTGGATAATTTTAATAACATAAAAGGAAACATTAAGTCACAGAATCTTTAAAGCCCTCAATCAGCTTAATTTTGTTAATACCAAAGAAACATAAAGTGATTTCAGATGTTATTTTCTTTGCATTTAGTGCAAAAAGTCCTTCTCCATGGTGCAGGATATGCGTTCAAGAAAGATTTTAATTGTATGGTTCATAATTTCACTGAGGGGTTGCAAGTTCATTAAGATGTAAATTTCAACTTACCAACCAACTGCCCTGTTTCTTAGCATACATGAAAAAACTCTATTTTTCCCAAATTATCTTGGTCAAAGATGTACCCTCTCCCTCCCCCCTACCCTTCCCCTATTGGGAGTTGTGCCTTAGTTGCTAAAGATGCAGGTTGTATTCTCAATTCACCTTGCCATCTCCTTTCTACAGTACTGAGTTTAGCTTATAGAGTATTAATTAGAAGATGTAAGTATATACTGTAAGGTAAAGATGTGCTGAGTTTAGTGTATAGAATGCTGATTAGAAGATGTAAGTATGTACTATAATGTGGAGACAAATTAAAATTATTTTCATTTAACTTTAATGAGGTTGTCTGAAGGTGAAAGAAGAATTTTATATAAAAGTCACCTATCTGACCCTAAGGCAATTTATATGTTATTAGTAGCTCGTTTGTTGTGAGTTGGGTTAGTATGTGGGTGAAAGTAGTTTTTAACTTAACTAGGAATTAACTAAACTGACAGCCCTGTAAATTTAAGTCTTCAACTCTCAATTTGCTATAGCTTTGACTGAAACTTGGTAATCTACAGTGTTTGATACTAACTGTCACCATGTCAGTGATGCTGTCAAAATACTCTTGTTCATCAACAGTAAATTGCATCATCCTGCTCCAGGACACCTTCCAGTACTTGGTTCTGCCATCAATACTATGACATCAAAGAGCAAAACAACCCTTCTTTCAAAGTTGAAATATTATTTCAGAATCTATGAAGAGTGATGAATTCAAAAGTAATAAATTGATGGGGGGAGGGGTAACTAAGTATGTATTATCATGAATAAATGTTCATTGATATTAATCAGTAACTGGGGGTAGATTGCAGTACAGCCAAACTTACCACACAAAAATGACATAATCTCCAGGATAATGTAAACTCTCTTTAACAAGGAATTGTCCACTACTTGCAGAGGACATGATCTGTTCTGCTTGGTCGCGGGATATTTTCCCATGGAACCAGCTGTATTGAAAGCAGCAAAAAAAACAAATTTATAATAAATTAATACAGAAGGTATGTGCATGTACTGTACCTTACATAAAACTGCTTTACCCTTTTTGCTTTTCATAATCCAACCTCTACACTAGTAATTGCTATAGGTTTTTAGTTGAGGTCTATGTTACAACTACAAAAAATTCTACTTTCTTTTGGTTTCATCTTTAATTTAGCCCAACATTTTTTCTTTTTCTCTATTTTATCAACTTGAATTGGATGAATGATATAAATTGGATGAAAATTCATTTGCCTGTAGCATATGAAAGACAAATGTATAAAACGTTTAAAACATTGTGCAAACAATTGAATGATACTCAGTAAAGTAAACAACTGTCACCATGTGAAAAAAGATGGATGGACAGTTGAATGAATTAGTGAGCACATGAGCAAGGCAATGAAAACATCTAGCACTATAAATAAATGGAATCAGAGATGAAAGACCGATTGAATGTCAATGAATGAACGAAGTACTTAATGAATGAAAAAAATTTAACATGCAAGCAAGCTCATGTCTGTTTATTTTAGCGCGGAATACCCGGCCACTTTGGTCCGCCTCACTAACATGTCGGGAGGCTTTGAAGATCGAGGCATAACACTATAGACGCTATTCTCATTGAATGACATGTAAATGAGTAGCCGGGTATTCTGCAGTTTCCCCCAAGTAATCATTATACCCATAGTTGGTCATGTCAATGATCAAATAATACATTACCACCTTTCTAATAAATTGGAAAATGCACCAAATACGACCGCATCTTGAATTCTCGTAAATTTACATATGAAAGAAGATCACGTACTTGTTCTGTTCGCACAATCATATAACATCAATTTTTCAAACTTACTTTTTCTCCCACGGATGGATTTGCACGTACACAACCGAACCATGATTGACACCAGATTCGTCCAAACTGTTGAAGGATTCCCCTAAGCATTTGTTCTTGTAAGGCGAGTCTATTTGGCGCAGAAACAGACTGTACTCTGGAACACCAAGCATTGCCCGACTCGATAACTTTCTCCTCAGATCGTTGATGGTGGAAGATTGTCCTTTTTCAAGAGTTACCTTCAGAACTCTTCCTGTTTCGGTCACAGCATTGATAAAAAATAAATTTACTGAGTTCAACTGTTTGTAGGCCACATAAATGAGAGAGTCTGGTTTAATCAAATCCCCCACACAAATGCTGCGACGTTCGATCTCTTCGCCATCTCTTTTCTGTGAAAGACGCTGAGAGGCAGGAGAAAGTCCAGTAGCTTGAGATATTATTTCTTTTAGCACGTCAACAGTGTCTGAAGATTGCACCTTCACAGCAATTGTCTTTGCGTTCAATAAATTGACAAGAACACGCATCATGAAACCTGCTAAAATTCGACAAAAACCGAAACAAAATCCCAGATGAATCCGTCAAATCACTTGAAAATTATATCTGAGCTTTTCAATTGTCCCTTTAGCTTATTGTAAAGCACCTGTTTGATTTTAAGCGATGATCAAGGAAAAAAATTAAAGAGAATCGTCGACAACCACGGCAATCTTCCGCAAATCAGTATACCACATGAAGAAGCGGAACTCAAAGTGACGTCACATTTCCGTTTCTGGGAAAAGAACGAATTCTTCCGGTGGTAATACAGGTGATTCACGTGCTTTTTTCTTTTACTTGCCTTTTTTCTCTCCGATCTCTCTTCAACAATCAGTAATAAAATCAACGGGAAAAGTTAGGTTTCCAATTAAACAGCGCATTCGTTTGGTGGGAGGGAAGGGAGGGTAGGTGGAAGGGTGCCACAAATAATACTGCATTCTTGTCTGGTAAACCAAGAATCTGTTCCAAATCCAGTCTCTCTTTATCAGTAAAGTATGTCTTTGTTTATGAATTAATGCCCGACTAATGATTTGACAATAATTATGCTCTAACTCTTTCGTTTATGAGGACCGAGCCTTCACCACATAACCTTGGAAGACTGATAATGAGAGAATCTCGAACTTCTTGAGCCCGCGATTTTCACGACCGGACGGCTGAAAACATATCATACTACTTCCCTGGAGTAAATGTGAGGAAGGAGTAAAAGTGGTATAAATATGGATTTGGATAGCAAAATTTCTGCCCTAAAAGATTTTACTTCCTTTGGATCTTCATCGAAAAATGACTCATCTTCCTCACGGATCAATCAAAGTTCGAATTCTTCTTCCTCGAATGGATGGGGAAATTGGATTGCTAAAGGAGAGAAGGACCCATTTTTACCCTCTTTGGTTGGTTTTGACTGTATATTTTTTTTTCTCCTTTTGGTTTTTGAATATCTTTTATATCAGTCAGTAGTTCGATGATATAAATCATATCACCTTGAACTTAGCTTCAATGGCAGAGCAATCAAAGCTACATAGATACAAAATGATAATCCTGCAAAATATGACACGTCATTATTAGCTCTAGGCCTTCCAAGGGTTTTGAACGACTAGCGACGTGACCCTGGAAACGTTATCATCAGCGAAAGAATACAAAATTACCGCGCTAACGCTCAGCGATGCACGCGATGAGTATTATAAATCAAAAGGACAGGCCGGAACACTTCACCTGCAGCAATGTCCATGTAGACATCTGGCTTTAAGACTATTAATGTAAGATTTGTGAGAAAATTCATTTTATTTTATTTTTTATTTTATTTTTATTGAGTTGGAAATCTCGTTAGTTTCAGAGTACAAGAGACCCTTATAATTATTGAAAGAAAATCCCATGACAGGATTATCTGTATCTATGGGCTTTAAGTGACTTACTTACTTTCACTATTGTTTACAGTCTAAAACACAACGAATCACAGGTTTCTTTCTGTTGCTGCTGTTAGGAATCTTCTGCTTTGTAATGGTAAGTTATAAGGATTAAGCTGAAAATGGTTTAAATTGACTTTTTTATATTTAAAAAAAACATATAAACATCGCATACATGCACTTTGCATGCAGTGGCCTAAATTTGAAATAGCATCTCTATAGTTCTCATCAAGAAATACTTCGAATGGCCAGTAAGTTTGTATAATCATTTGCAAACCCTCTCTCTCCTAAGTTTTTTTCCCATGCTGCCTTGACTTGCTAAATATACCTTCCCCCTTCAGTGATAAGGTATGATTTAATTTTAATTCATTAGAAATTGAACAAAGCTGGTTAAAAATAAAGAGGTATATCAGATCAAGATTATGTACACCTCTCCACAGGTTGTTCTCTAGCAAATAACTGTAATTTATTTTTTCACTTATTGCTGTCAAGTTAATAATTGTATTCAGCAATACTCCTTACCCTCTACACCCTAACATCAGTATTCATATCCACCAAGCATTTCTTTTCACATTAACCGTCATGGTAATGACAAGGAGAATATGTGTGACAGTCAGGAGCTTCTTAAATTGGTGATCATGCCCTTTATTCTCATGACCTTTACATTTGATTTGAGGATGACATTGTAAGGAGAAATAAAAAGCCAGTTGCTCTTAGGGGTTAAAGGGTTACAAGTATCTTACTAGAAAATTAAACATGGAGCAGTCACCCTTCACTTTTTTCTGCAAATTTTTGTTTCTGTGTCATATAACTGTTCTGGTTTCTTAACTCATTAAAGGCTGGTCTTATTGCACCTGTTATGCTGTTAAAGGCAAGAAAATTTGTCCTTCTCTACACAATGGGAAGTTTGTTTACCATAGGAAGGTAATGTTTTAAATGTATCTCAAGCCCTTTGCTCCTTGTTAATCAGTTGGGTACACCCTTAAAATTGATTTTTTTACTATGAAAGGTTTTAATTAAGAGTTTCACTTGAGTCAGTGATCAGGTTATGTGTGACTTACTTCTGATTGCAAGGGAATATATGATATTCACATGGCCAGAATTTTATGTTCAATTATTGTCATAGTATTGCTCAGAAGTCCATTAAAGCAAAAGAGTGAGACATATCAGCAACTTGAGAATATAAATTTAAAACCCCACATTGCTATTGGAAATGTAATTTTCTGTTTGTCACATATATGGTAATTTGATATTTAGATAAAAACAATTTCAAAATGTATTTTATGGGAACCAAATTCAAAGTCCTGCTGCTTATTAACTCAGTGTGTAGAAATGGTACTTCAACTGTAAATTTAAAATAAATTAAAATAATTCTTTCTCCAGAAAACATTTAGTGTCTTTAAACAAAATTGAATTCTATGGCTTTGTGATATTTTGAAATAAAGAAGCCCTATGTATTAAGTAAAGCTGAAACTTTGATAAACTCAATGATGTTGACAAAATTGTTGTCTTCAAATGTGAAAATATAAATTGTTATTTCACTGAGCAAGAGGAAGGTATCATGTTCTTTAAACAGGTGAAATTTTGGTATTTCATTTAATATTTATGTAATGAACATGTTTTGTACAGATATGTATTGTCAAAAAGCAGCTAAAGATTCATGTGTGTCTGGTCTTATGTTTGTAGTCAGTCATGTGACTATTAAAGGCCTCCTTATCTTTTCTACTGACATTTGAATCAGTGTCCAAATTAATTTCAACCAAGATTTCTTTAGTGAGGTTTACATCACATCCTTTTCTTTGGTTTCAGTTTTTCTTTACTCTGGGGTCCAGTCAATCATGTCAAACATCTGTGTTCACTTGAAAGGCTTCCTTTTACTGCTGCTTACTTTGGATCAATGTTTGCAACACTTTACATGGCCATGATTGTAAGTTGTGATGCCTGTTCAATAAAAAAATTATTTCCCTGTTGAATATAGATAAATCAATTATTAACAGATTATCTAAAAGTATAATTCTTAGGTGTCTTCGTTGATCATCTAACATAGATGAGATTAGGTTACTCTCACATTCAAGCAAATTTGTATTCAAATACTGACAGACTGATATACCAATTCTTTTGTCAGGTGAAGAGTACATTGTTGACAGCAGTTTGTGCTTTGGTCCAAATTCTTGCCCTAGTATGGTAAGTTTGGTTCAGATATTATTCTGAGCCACTGGATTGTAATGTTCCCCAATGAAGCACATTGTGCAAAAGGCTAAACAAAGTTAAAACAAATGGCGGTGTTTATTCAGAAACTTATGGGAAGTAAAGCTAAATAAAATGATGTCTTGTTTAAATGTAACTGACTTGTTTATTCACAATGTAGTATTTAGTTAACATTAACCAGGCAATTTTTGCTTCTCTGTTTTTTTCTATAGGTACTTTGTCAGCTATATTCCTGGTGGGACAACAGGCATGAAATTTTTTACCAAGCTTTTCTCATCTGCCGTAACAAAAACAGTTTCTAGCACCCTTCCTGTCTAGAAATGGATATTTTTTAGTCAGCTTGACACCCTGCCCCAGAGGTAGTAAATGGACTGCAGATTAGGAATTTAATTTGTCCGATGATATGTAATTTCACCAACGGAGCATGGTAGCTCTGTATCCATTTGCGGAATGGTTTAATTGGTCAGGGGGTTGCTGTGACAAATTTGGTACGTGAGATGTCGGTATTATGGATGGAAAGATGGCTGCTGACCGACAAGAAGGCATGTTTACCTAACTTTCAAGGTGAGGGCTGTTGGTCGCTAAGGACAATAACTTCCCTGAGCGTGGAAATCAAACGAATACCCTCGTGAAAACTGCGTCGAGATGACAAAGACTCAAGAAAAGTGTAATTTGAACGAGGCCTGGGATTGAATTTCAGCAGATGATGTCTATCACGCATAAAGGTCATTCACCATACGCGTGTCACGTCCGCCATTTAGC
The DNA here is from genome assembly GCF_036669915.1 of Pocillopora verrucosa. NCBI lineage: Eukaryota > Metazoa > Cnidaria > Anthozoa > Scleractinia > Pocilloporidae > Pocillopora > Pocillopora verrucosa. The sequence goes on along the minus strand of NC_089320.1, from coordinate 183,016 downwards.
TCATCGCTAAGTTGCAAAGTATTTACAAACGATCTAGATCTGGCGGCGGCTGCAATACCGGTGACTTCGTACAAACTCATTCATAAAGTAAAAAACGATGACTTTAATTATAAAGAAAACGCCGATTATTATCTTTTATGAGCCAAAGGTTTTTAAATCAGTTGAGGTACAGGGAGGGGCAAGGAAGATTTAGGTTTTCCCATCTATAGGAGTACATCGTTGGATTGAAGAAGAAATCCAACATAATTAAGAGGTAAGTTCCTAAAGAAAATGTGGTGCTGCGTCGGTGGGAGGGTATAGCAGGTAATTTAGTGTTAACAACTGAGTTGAAAACGTAAATTGGCCACCGTAAAGGGTAAAAAAGCTGACGTTTCGAGCGTTAGCCCTTCGTCAGAGCGATTGTGCGTAAAGTGAGGAAGATTTGCTGAGGTGTTAGTTAAAGTGCTCCAGCTATCTCTATTGTGACTTGAAGAAGTCTTTCAGCAGTGTAGTTTAAGAATGTTGGTTAGGAAAGGGACTTCATTTCTGTGAAAGGTCTTGGAAAGGCCTACCCATGGGATCAAACGTGAGGGGGTAAAAGATATGTTTAATGCCCTTCTTTTACCCTCAGGGTAGCTCCTTTATAGACTCTTCGCTGCTATGATGTTACTTATCAACAAGGTTTTCATTAAAGATTTCTCAATTTATTGACAGCATGCATAGTTTGTGATTAAGCTCTGAGTCTTGCCCTCAGCATTCTCTTGACATTTTTCCAATAATGGGACTGTGGTTTACTCCAGGACAAGGTAAACATGGCGTCAAAATCAAACGGCTCGAAAAATTCCAGACGATGGCTGAAAAAGCAAAGAATAAAAATTACTTAACGAGAGTAGTGCCCATGTTCCAGTCTCAGATTCTTTACATATCCGCCTCAAACCAAATGAGGATGATGAGAAATAGGCCCAAAACTGAGAAGGCCTGGGAACGTTTGGGGAGAAAGAGTATTAAAAGGGAGAGGTTAAGATTGAAGTCTAGCCTTGTTTGAAGTCGTGTTTCCCACCACACTAAATCAAAGGGAGCAAATGAGAACTCACTGTGAATGTGTATGCGGCTAAAGCGAGGAAGAACTCGGGCGACGAAATCATGATTAATTTTAGTTTTGAATTAGATTGGTTGAGAGTGTGTCACGAGTTTCTGCACCAATCATAGAGTGTGGAAAAGCAACATAAATACCCTCTATCACCCCACAGAGTTGAAAGGTATTACAACTAGCTGATCGAAATTATAGGACAGACAACTTACAAGTCAGGATTGGTGACATCAGCTGATGCAGGATACAGTGACTCGTATTTCCTTTGATTCCCTGAGCCATGAATAGCGTATGCATTGATTTTTCTCACTTCAGGAGGAAAGTAGTCGATTGGTATTTTAGCAGTTCCGTTCCATGTATTTTTTGCGCGGTCGATTGTGGCTGCGTACTCAATGGGAAGTTTGTCCTGTCAACGAAAAACGAGAGGAAAATTAAGGTTACCTTTAGGCTTCCGGCTGTGTTTATTGGAATGTTCGTGTTACTCTGAACAGTGTGCACAAGATACGAGCCAGCAATTGTTTAAAAAAAGACAGAAAGAAACAAAGGAAACAAAAAAAATTTACTATACGATGTACTGTAAAAATTTTCAGTTACCGGTACATGGAACTGCAGAGAAAAGAATGGAATAATTAATCTCTTCCTAGCAAACAAATCTTCTGCAAAGTTAAGTTATACTTACTAAGAATTTCTTTCGCACTCCATTTAAAAGGAGGAGCAAGTGCTGTCCGTGCCTAAAAACATAATCAAACAGGATATTTTAATTTTCAAAACAAAAACAAGGGGAAAGATGACATAGAACATCACCAACTCCTAAGCAAGGGACCCCATGGGGGGGGGCAGGATTGTATGAGACTCCTTTTGTAGAGTTAAAGTGATAAGTTCAAACAGTGAATCAAACTGGCATGCCCCCCCCCCCCCCAAATGATGCTAATAAGACACTATCGTGGCAACTCCTCCCACCCAAGATACTCCTAGAAGAAAGAAAACGGAATTCTTCAATTCTTGAGGAGGTTGGATGCCGGCGGCAAATTCCTCAAATTCATTTTCAATTTCTTTTTTCAAATTGTAAAAGTAAAGAATTTCGAAGGGTGAAAGGCAACACTCACGGACTAAGCTCAATTTCTAGGTATTTCTCTCGTTTTCCAAGGAAAAAGACTTCAGCGACTGAAATAAGAAAGACAAGGAATAAGGGATAATATAATCAATCAGACTGTTAACGGACAAGTGTATGTCATTTTCTCAATAAGGATGATAATAAATTCGTAGCTTTTTAAGCTCCTTAAATTGTATAAAAATAGTCGACTACTTTTATCTGTTTTTTTCATACATCTACTATATATTCACTTGTTTCTTTATCTAAATAGCTGTTTTAAAAGAAAAATAGGTTTTTTATAGGACTGTTAAATTAAAATTTTCAAATTGGTAAAAATTTGCAAACATTAACCGAGTGGGTTCTCAATCACGCGTCAGCGAACCATGGAATACCTGATCATGCCCTCTTCTTTTTAGGCTTTAACTAGATAAAGTACGCGATCTTGCTAAAAACTATAACAAGCCAGTTACTATTTGACTGAATTATAGGAATTGATTATACAAGTCTTGGCTAAAATGAAAAATAAATAAACAATTAATTGCCTTGATTTCAAATCATAATTGAAAGGCCACCCGCCTAAATTCCTGAAATATTGCAGTTTACAAAACTCATGAATTTAGAGTCATACCTTCATAATCCCACAATCCATCACAGGCACTTCCTGCTTTGCACGGTGGAGGGTCTGGGTCATTAAAGAACGGTCCACTAACAGAAATACGTACGGTTCGGGAGTCCTGGGCACTAATTTGGAAAGTGACAGGGGCGTGGTTGATTTTGGATCCATTCCACTCTGTATTGATGGCAAAATTGTATTCCTGATAAAGGAAAAAAAAACCTTGAGTGATGCATAGTAAACAGGATGCTCACGATAGGTTTAAACTATGATTAGATATATCACGTTCTTTCACCTACTAAAGCTAGACGTACTTCATTAGAAATAGAAGAAAAGGCCTAACACCAAAAGATTATAAAAATCTCTTGTTAACACGTTAAAATAGATTTGCAAAGGGTAACGTTTCATTTAATCCAATCACAACAAATTGCAACACCCGACTGATTAGATGAAGATCCTTAATTTACGTTTTTCCTTGAAATCTTTAAAAGGCTCGAGGCAAAGCGCTTTTGTGGACTGAGGCGACTGTCTCTGATCACTAATAATCAGGTACCGGCCATGGTCTGCAATGCAAGTAGTGATGAAATAACATACCTGGTACCTGTAACTTTTGTAGGATAAGTAAATTTCTGAATCAATTGAAACGCCGAAAAACCGCTTACTTAATGATAAAAATTTCGTACCTTTGGACAAGACTGGCAAAAACTCACGTAGAAAACGAACACGAGCAAAACGCAACTATAAATTTTGAGGAACATTTCTTGGGCAGGCCAGAGTCTTTCTGTGAGTAACTCTCACGAATCAATCTGCAGCATCTATGAGAGGCGAAGCAATTTCAACAAAGCTAAATTGAAATGATTCTTGTCCAGATGAAATTATTTTGACAACTTAAGAAAACATATCTCTGTCTATCGAGAGACGTGTTATGGCATGTTGTAGTTACAGCTTTGTTGACTGTTGGCTGAGGATGACGTCATGTTTGGACGATAACAGTTTGTCGTTTCAAATCTGTCAGGCACTGCTCTTAGTTTAAACAGCTAGGTTTAATTTTCTGAGATTTTTTTCTTAGCGTTGTTTCATTTTTCAACTGAAATATTGCGAAATGAAATTAATACGAACGAAACAGTGAAAAAAGTCAGAGTTCTTTCGGTTGTAAAATTCAAGAGTCTTTTGATAACCGTTCCACTTCCAACTTCTCACCTGAGTGGGTGGGTGGGGAAGAGGTAAACGGGTAAAGAATTTTATAGTGTGATGTGAAAACAAATTTTTAAATCAACGAACTAGATCACTACCTCCCCCCCCCCCCCCCATTTTCTTTTGAGTCGTTGCGGAACCGCTGAACGTTCCTTAGGCTCAATTTCGTTAAAATTGCAATTTCCTCAAAAGTATCTTTGAAATACTCATTGACGAATATTTCTGTCAGGATACTTGGCCATTATGTGCGTTTTTTTGAAATGCAGATATTTCCCCGCCGTTCTCAGATTTGTCCCTTCTTACCTTCTGGCAAAACTGACATGATTTTGGACAATTTTCTCTCATAAATACAGCTTGATAAGAACAGTAGTTCTTGACTCTAGCAAACGTGGCGCATTGTTTCCTTTTATCAACACAATCTATGAATCAACCGACAGAGAAAGTTAGCGAGAAAAAAGTTTAACAACAGAGCAGAATCACTAATAACTACATAACCAGTAGAAAAAATGATAGGACTGGAGTTACAGTTATGTTAAATATTATATTGCCCTCCAAGATGAATTGTGATTAAGGACACCACCTAACAATAATGAAAATTGTAAAACGACGATTCTTCAGTCTTTGTTTCTTACCATCTGGGCTTGGCGACCTGACATTACCATTATTGCCTGGAAAAGGAGAAAGTTAGAGTCAGTTTTGTTACACTTGTCATTTGGCCTTGTTACATTAGGATTAACTTTTGGCAACCTGTGACAAAATTTGCGAAGCATTATATAATAATTGTGTATTCACACCCTTGGGAAAGTAAAAATGATGCAACAAAAAATTTATTAATGTCACTCAAATTCCAATTCTAGAAGGTTTAGAAATGTGAAGAGAAACATAATGAAAATTTTAGCTGTGGCCCTCGGGCGAGATGGCATTAAGCTGAAGCAACAACTTTGTAGATGACGAAATAGGGCTTGCAAGGGGACCTCCCATTTATACCCTGCAACCTGCTTCGGAACGCCATAATGGTACAAAGTAATTCCTCAATTTACAGACAAGTATAACTTTAAAAAAATGCTATAAGATTGAATATAAAAATCATCAACGAATACTCGTCCTGGAAAACCCTAAGAATACCCAACTGTCAAACAGTTAGGTTTGCTTTGGACATATCAGGATAAATGTAGCTTACCTTTACACAAGTTACAGGATTTAGGGCAGTTTGTTTTCATGAAAACAGGATTAGCTTCGCAATAACCTTCGTTGTTTGCAACAATAGGGGCGCATATCGGTAAAAAATCGCGACAATCTACCAAACCAAATAGATGCAGTTTAGTAGCTTTCACTCTTTGTCAAGTATGGTAATGAGAGACTGACTATATATCAGAGCGACTTTGTACTTTGCTTCTTTAAATCCGGCATTTCCCTCTAGTTTCTTCTAATATTCAAATAAATTCATAACCGCTATGCATTATTCTTTTATCTAGAGCTAACTGATAATTGCCAAAAATATAACTATCGAATATTTGAACGACTCAAGATCAGAGCGAGTTTGTACTTTGCTTCCTTAAATCCGGCATTTCTCTCTAGTTTCTTCTTATATTCAAAGAGATTCATATCCGCCATGAATTATTCTTTTATCTAGTGCTAGCTAACTGATAATTGCCAAAAATAGTAACAATCGAATATTTGAACGATTCAAGATCGCCATGTGAATTCGGTGTCGATGAAACGCTTTAAAATGCTTTTGCATGCGCTGGTTTGTTTGCTTTATGTCTCGAAGTCTATGCATACCACACAATCCACAAGTCTTTGCACAGTTTTTCTCCATGTACTCTGGTTCGAATTTGCAATACGCTTTGTCTGTATCAAAGAGAAGGAAACACTCCTCTGGTTTTTCATCTTCGCAATAGGATTTGTCATCTGAAATGAATGTGCAAAATCTAAGTTAAAAACTGCACTTCATCCTTTAAACGATGGTTACTCGCCTCATACGCCTGAACGAATAATATGGTTGGTTTCTTTAGTCTTCTTAGGGGGCTCATTACTAATTGGGCTCCTGTCGTTCTATTGTAGACAATGCAGATGTCTGAAACACAAGTCTTATTTTTACGTTAAGTGTAAGCTGCTCAACATGCAGTCGCAGTTCAGTCGATCAGGGTACTGGAGAAAAAAATCTAGCTATAACTACTGATAAGTGACTTACTGTAGCTTTATTATAATTTGCTTTGATGGCGAGAGAGACAGAAAACTAAAGCATTAAATAATGTTTTATTGTAATTATAATTATGTAGTGACTGAACCTGGTCATGTCGTACTTCCATTTGTAAGCATCTAATAACTGTTGCATCAACTATGACCGCTGACCAATGTGTTAGCAGCATTCCGTTGGCGGAAAAAATACTGAAATGGATCTGTTTAATGATTTTAAGAACTGACCCTTCACAAAAGATATAAATGGCTCGCATTTAAGGCGTTCACAAGGAAGACAGGGGACTACTCAGCACTAATCCGCTTCCTATTAATCCTGATAATAAACACCTTCAGGCCGTATATTGAATTATTACACCTCAAACTAAAGATTATTCTTACTAACAACTTCCAATCGTACCATTGTCCACTATTTCTCTAAGTAATCTTACCACAGAAACCGCATGACTGCGGGCAATTTTCCTTCATATAATCTTCACGCTTTTTACACAACTCTCTGTCGTTTTCAACAATTGACGCACAGTCTGGGGAATCTACACACACTAGGAAATTAAACGAAAAAGATAAGGTAACTAACACAGTGGTGCTCTCATTGTGACTTAAGGTTCCCAAGAACAATTTGTATGAGACATTTGCCAAGGAATCCGTAAAACTTGACTGAATTAATTGACAAATGTATGACTTGATTGACTCTGTCAAAACTTAATAGACTAGAAACAAACTTTTCCGGGACAATTCTGGTTTCTAACGTATTTCTGAAATTCAGCAAGACGTGATAAGAAATTTAAAAAAGCAGCTGAAGGTCAAGAAGTCATAAAAGCATTTCATTTTGTTTCGTCTTCCTAGTTTTATAAATGATGCATCTAATTTGGCTCGAAACAAAGTCAACCAACTATGCTTTTACCGCCTGAATAAACGAGATTAGTACACTCTCCTAAAATATTCACGAAGAGGAAGTAAATGAGCACAACGCTAGTTGATAGGATATAACCCAACCAACACTTGGTTATCATTTGATACTCAGGATATATCCATTACCTATTGGACCTGGTGGTATGGTTACTATATTTGTTTGTGTTGTTACAACAGGTGAGAGTGTTGGTTTGTTCGCAGACTCAGTTGATGTGGATTCTTTCGAAGATGTAGTTGTCAGCGGGGCCATAACAGTTGATAGCAGAGGTTGCTTTGTTGTAGGAGTTGAGGAATTCCAACTCTCTGTGGGAAAAGAAAAATTACAGACAATATCTCACAAATGCTCTAACCTAACAAATAGTTACTGATATAAATCACTGGCAGTCTTCTGCTCCTTTAACTAACTGATGTTTGCTGAATCACGTGAAGATTCTAATTTATTCTTTACTGAAGCAGCTGGCAGCTAGCCAAACGTTTGTATCGCTTTTATCTTCGGTTTGTACGATTAAAACAACGTCGAAAAAAAAAATAAACAAAGCATGCTTCAGGCAAAAATTTAAACATCACAGAGAAATGAAACGTTTTTGTTCAGAAAATGACTTTTTGACGGATTAGTAAGAATTTTTTAAGCTATCCAGGTTGCGGTTAATAGACCTTTATCAATGTACATGAAAGTGTGGTCAGGTCACAATGTATATGTTTTAGCATAAAGTATGAAAAAAGAATACAAGAAACTTTTTTTAATGGAAGATAATAAGCTTACAAACGTACCACATATTTCGCAAGTCCTTCTACAATACTTGGAGAAAAATGGAGACGATTTACATTGATCTGGATCAGTAACGTAGGAGGAGCAATCATCAAGAATATCATTACATCCTGACAAGATAGGAACACGTATAGAAAAGTTCAATTGATTACGTTAAATATATCTTAAAATTAGTTTTTGATGAGAAGACAACCATCAAAGCAGAATTGGTAAAGGCAAAAGCGCTAATCGAAGAATTTAGGGGACATTGCATATATATTTGAGTATATACTGGGCTCTGGACGAGTGATTCTGTCGTGCTCTAGGCAAACACTTCAATGTCACAGAGCCTCACTCAGGAGTGTAGATTAATGTCGGATAACTTTCACGAAAACTCGATAAATCGTGGGGGTTGACACTGCGTTGGACCAACGCTCTATCTGAGGGGCAGGTAATCCTCCTCGTTTCAAGTCAATGAAACTAGTAGCTAAACAGAAAAAAGAAACTCTAACTAACAAACATGAAAGAAAACAATTGAATACAGGAATTTTTACCACAGTAACCACAAGTTCTTGGACAGTACTTTATGAAGAATTCTCTCGCTCCGTGACACTGGGATGGATTCTTTATGTACTCTGCACAGTCTGGCAACATATCTCTACATGCTGATCACAAAACAGTGGCGGGGAGACAGATGATAATTATAAGTTGAAATCAGGTTAGCAAAGATATAGATTATGGAGCTGAATAGGAAAGCTGTGAATGAGAAATGGGCAAGCCTATCTGGCTTACAAATGGATTTGGGGTTTGACAACCTCAGCCTTATTGGTTTATTTTTGCTGTTGCTCTTACTTTTTCACGGTAGACAACGTAAGTAGCTTTTCACTTGAATCTCCTCTGTGATTGTTCCTCATTTTTAGGGCTGAACTCTCTTAACAAACGTTGTAAAAAAATTGTAATTTATTTGAAGTGGGGATTCAGAAATAGATTTATTTAATTTTTCCATGTATTTACTCACCTAGCAAAACTGTGGGACTGGGTGTAGGACCTGGAAATTTGTCAGGAAAGAGATAAAAAGGAAGGCTAAACAAATTTTTCAATAAAATGTGATGATTTTACTTATGAGTTAAGATTAAGCCCAGTAATTAGATCCCTTGACAAAACTTTCTCATCATAGATGATACGAGAAAAGGGAAAAGCTTTTAGCTTCTAGTTAGTTACGGTCAAAATAGGCGATTTACATTTGGGAAATTTAATTCTCTCGAAAGGAAAAGGTTCTTATGCGTGTGAACGATTCACGCTGGAATTTTCATTGAAGATATCCAGGGAGAAGCAGCAAAAGTAATGTAATATCAGCTGCGACTTTGTCTATGGCATTTTCATTAGTCACTTGCCTCAACCATTCCCACAACAGTGATGATATTGCCGTATCATGCAGTTGCCAATTCATTATCATCGTTTGACAAAGAACAAGAAATCTCTCATAACCCTTTGTAACCTCAAGTCCCTAACTAGTTGACTTTGAATATCATCTGGAAAATTGTAGAGAGCTATATATATATATATATATATATATATATATATATATATATATATATATATATAGGAAGTCTGCAAGTCGATTTTCGCGTGGAACAGTGCTCAATACGTTGAAGCAGAGTAGAATAAATATTATGAGAGGAAAGAAGGACGTAACTACATTTCCCGACAAGCCTGTTTCGTGAATCGCTTCACTCTTAAACCCCTGAAGAGTGAAGCGATTCACGAAACAGGCTTGTCGGGAAATGTAGTTACGTCCTTCTTTCCTCTCATTATATATATATATATATATATATAGGCCGAAGGCCGAAACAGTACTGTCTGCAGTTAGTTATATGTATATATATATATATAACTAACTGCAGAGATATATATATATATATATATATATATATATATATATAAAATATAAAGAAAATGTAAACTTCTGTGTCAAATGAAGGTACTAAAACCAATGAAAAACGAAAGTCTTCTTTAAAATCTTACTTTGCTTTTGCGCTACGCGTTTCACCGCTGATGCGGCTCTTCAGACATAGCAGAAGAAGAAGAGCCGCTACAGCGGTGAAACGCGTAGCCCAAAAGCAAAGTAAAAGTTAAAAGAAGACTTTCGTTTTTCATTGGTTTTAGTATATATATATATAAGGTACTTAGAGGCTTTCTGTCAACTCACAGAGGTCACATGTCTTGGAACAATATTTTCTTGTAAGGTCGCTGTATCTTTTGCATTCGTCCACGTTGAAGAAGTAGTCACAATCCGTCAACAAATCATTGCATGGCTCTTCTGTTAAAAAAATGAGCTCATTAAGGATTCGCCATCATTTATCACCTGGGTGGTTGGAAAATTCTTGTTGTGTCATCAATAAAAAATTTACCTGATTTCTCCCCCCAAGTGGACTTTGCAATGTTCTTACGATCCTTCACTCATTGGTAGTCAATTTTCAACGACAATTTATTTCCCCGTTCACCTGAAAACCATTTAATCTCCCTGTTACTAATACTCCCCCCCCCCCTCCCTTACTCCCTTGATAATTTGAACTTATTTATCCTGAACCCAGAGAGAAAATAACGACTTATAGACGTGACACAAAGCACTGGTGTTAAAGGTGTATCTTTACCATAACCCACAAGGCCAGCTGAACGTTATTCTGACGAAAGTTTCATGCCTTAATATGATTGTAATCAAAGTTGTTTGTCAATTTTGTCATATTTGTCCCGATTCGGTTGTTGCGTGACTGAAATTTGTGGGAGCTGTCACGCATGAGGAACGCCGTGTTAAAACCCTTGCACTTGATATTTCCTTGTGTGATTAATCTTTAACCGTTAATGATGAGCGACAGACAGTATGTAAATCAAAAAATACAATAGTATGATTTATGAAGAGGCACTGACCGCGATTGAATGATGTAAAGATATGCTAAACGTAGAAATGTTGTCGAAGCATAATTTCGCAACCTTGATTTGCATAACTGTAATGGTACACAACTGAAATGCGTTCTTCGAGTTGAAAATTAAATGGGGCACGAAAATGATAAAACCTAACGGAAAAAAGTGTAATTGCTCTTTGCTTAAAGCAAAATTTTAAAGGTAAAATCAGAAGAGCCATTGGTAGTTTAATATTTCAAGGGTCTATGCTCCAAGGTCAAATTGTTTGAAAGTTTGTTTTAAACAATTAAGTTTAACTGTCCTTAAGACTGTAAGGGCGTCTTTCACCAAAAAGATCTGTTCTCGGTTTTAAAATAAAGATCTTATTGTAAAACTCCACTCGCTATCTACGTCGGTCAAAGTGTTCGTACGAAAGTGGGCTCCATACAAGTTAAATACCAGAAGGGACATGTTAACATGCGGCCAGTATCTTCAAGCAACATTAAATAACTATTGTTTGCCATAACCCACCTTGAGCGATGGCTGTTTCTGTGTTGAAGCATTGTGAAGCCAAGACAAGAAACAAAACCTGACCAAAAAACGCTCGAATACCCTTCATATCGCGTCAAAAATCACCTGACTAACACGTTGCACCTCCAAAGCCATAAGAGAGACTGAATAGACGATATGCACCATTGGCCACAAGCCCGCCAAAATGTCTCTTAAGAGATGTCAATATGATATTCTTATAATAGGTAGTGCCGGAACCTGACCCAAAAGTGAGGGAAGAATAAAATACTTGAGGTTACAAATCATCGCCGAACAATGCTATAGGAAATTTCAATGACAAATGACTTTCATTGTAAATATCTTTGCGTGAAACAGGCCACTTAATCTCAACAATAATGTCTGCTTTGGTATTGGGATGCCAACAAAATCTGACAAAACAAACCCATGACAGGAAAAGTTTGCGTAACATCACAATATTTCCAATTCGGTTAAAAAGACGTATTGTTACCTTTTTCGCGATTATATCAAAATAGCATTTTGCTATTTTGTTGATGCTTAAAGGACCGAACTTCAATAATAATAATAATAATAATAATAATAATTTATTACAATCATATAGCGCTATATATATTACTCTATAGCGCTTCACAATGAATGAATTAGAAAAAAGGAAGTGCTGCGACGAAGATCTAAAACTTTTAAGGTATGGATGTCCTTTCCTTGTGGGCGTACTATCATATGGCTCAAAGCAATATCCTGAAGTACATTTACACGTCATAACTCAAATATTGTTGCTCTTAAACCAGTTTATGAAAAAAGTACGATTGCAAACCAACACATTGACTCTATTAGGCACCTTTAACATTAATTTAAAGATCTTGTGTATAATTGTGAATAAATGTATGCTTTGCAAACTTCAGTTTCTTAGGCGAGGTGTATTTCCGACTGAGGGTGCATGATTACAGCAGCATATCTGCGGTTTAACAGTCGGTGGAGTTAAATAGAAACACACCCTTCTGAAGAACCTAAATTCCAATCAAGTTCAGAACTCAGGATCTTTTGATCTTCCGCAAGAATTTGTTCATTGATCTATCAATGAAAAGCTATACTTTTCATGACTGTAACGGTGTAGCTCATAGCATAGAACATTATAGGAAATACCATTCTTTTAATTTTCGACACTGAAGGTGGAGCCAGCTCTCCCCAATGTTTGTTTTGGCATTTTGAATACCAGGTTTCCCCCCCTCTTCCTGAGTTTGGCAGTTTAAATATCCATGTGCCAAGATGATGACTGGAAATTTTACAAGAAATCTAATCGACGCTCTGACGCATCACTGATACATCTGATGGAATACCCCTGCTGGGGTACATGTAGTCTCTGGATCACTTTCATAAGTCTAAGCGGATGTAGTCATGGTCTCGTGAAGTATGTTGATAATAACTGTTCAATCTTGAGAGCTGCTATGCTTTGAGGAAGAGGAGTTGTTTCGTATAGAGAGTGAGAATGAGATGTCATTGTAATATTGTGAATGAGGTCGTATGAAAGTGAAAGAACAATGAGATGTGAAACGTACGAAAAGTTTCGTACGTTATTCAGACCCGGAAAAAAGGGTAGGATTGTAAAGAAACTGTGATTTGGCGCAGGTGGAGAGTATTACAAGATAATCATAACGGCCACCTAAATATCAAAATGACGGTTGAAGCTGTCCAACTTTCACCCTTGTAGAGACCTTTTTCGGTAGTACTTTCATGTAAGGTTTTCTGGGAAAAAATTGTGTAAAAATAACGACAATCCGTAAAGAAACATGTCAGAGTAGTGTTATGTTGGTCTTCGTATAACCCAGCTGAGGAAAGTTTCAATAAAGTATATGACTGACTGCGATTTCCAACACTTTAAATTCAGTTTGTGAGCTATCGAAATCTTTGGCACAAAGGCAAACATTTTAATCCTTAGGTCTCAATTTGTATTTTTGGAAATACAGTGTAAATTATGACGGTACTAAGCTACTGTGGCATCATCTGCGTGTCCATGATTTCTAATGCGCCTGAGAGAAATGAGTTTTGATATAGTAGACATGGTTTGGAAGCGGAAGGAACATTAACTACCAAGATCGTCCAGGTGAAGGTTATCCTGAAAATTACTGATATTAATGACAGTGTTTGACTTTTCAACATCTTGTCTTTTACTCTGACTTCGCCTCAAGTTGTCAGAGCGCCAACCACTATACAGTTACTAGTCCTTTACAGTCTTTATAGGTTTTGAACCTTAATTCGTCTGAACATCATTTTGTGTAGACAAACGACATTTGAAGGGCAAATTCCCGCACAATTATTTGTACAGTCATTACGTTGGGTTAGTCACGTTACGGTTTCGTGCTGCCAGGTAACTCATGAAAAAATCCAAAAATTCGCATATGGTTAGCAGGCTGCATCCCAGGAATAAGCCCATATTTCCACCGATCTCACCTATGATGGAGAAGGAGGAATTACCATTGAGAATATTATACAAGCCTACGAATACAGCTGACCGTGACAAATATAACTTTATGTCTCAATATTAAGTTCTCACCAAATAATGAGTTGCTGTCATATGCCGGCTGCTGTTTCTGCATCTCATATCCCAAGGACTTGAATCCAACTTGTAAAAACACAAGATTATCTCTAAAGAGTGGGGACATCAAAATGTTAACAAAGGTTATGAATACTGACTCGCAAGAAAACGTAGCCACTATCTGTCCGCATTTCGAATCAGAATCTTTGGCATCTTCGCTAAAACCAATTTTTTAAACCTTAGGTTGCTTAAATGTGAATTATTATATTATTCAGACCAGGATTTTTCAGTCTGTTTGAGCTCAAGTTCTTTCTCTAATGTATCCCCTATGACGATGTCTCCACTTTTACTCAAAACGAGACAAAAGACCAAAACCGTTACAGGGGCAGAAAAGAAATATATGCTCTGGATTTAATAGGCTAACAGTAATAGGTTTTCTTTATCTATGCCATGCTGGCAAATATCACTGAAAATACCTCATGTACTGTAAACTCTCATAGCCCTCATTCAATAGGTCTTCAGCTGTGCCTATATCCGGGAACTTTGAATAAGAAACCTCAGCTTGATATCGAGTTTGAAAGCAAGGAACTTGGCAGTCACACATGTCTTCGTCTATAGACGCTTTATGAAGAAACGATAATGAAAGTAGAAATTAAAAAATTAATGAAAATAAAAAAAAAAAAATTGGAATCCTCTACAGCAAACGCATGCAAGCCTTCACTTCGTAAATGACCTATTTTACTTCTGATTTAAGAGTTGTGCAGATAATCAGCCTGGAACAGAAACTTAAAATATAGTAGATTGATTAAGCTTTGGGCCAAATGCAACTTAATAACGTATTAAGACACTGACACGGATCATTTTTGAGGTCCAAACCTTACACATGATCAGTGTCAGTAATTATAAGCGGCTTATGTGCTTGTTTAAAATTTCATTTTTATGTCGAAACGAGAGGCATAGTAACACTGTTTGAGTTTGCTGAATCAAAAAACGGAGACCATCCGGCACCACAATAAATCGAGTTGGCAGGTAAAATGCAACGAGGTAACATGGGCATTTCGTGGAATGTCTACAAGACCATTCACACCGCAATTCTAACTTGTCAATTTGAGATCAAAAGGTTCTAACAACATTCCCACCATCAACGCTGCCACTGCATTTAACCTCGTTGGGGGATAGGCACGGAGGAGTGTCACGGGAACCTAACAAGGAATAAACAAAATAATTTTATAAACAGAAAATATGCATAATAATGGACAGTCATGAAATGGCGTTCAAATTCATCGAAAGGATTCGCAAAGTTTTTTTTAGTCTATGAAAAACAGCACTAAGTCGTAAGGACGGTGGAATTAGTCAAATCAGTCCTGTGAACTGGAAGCAGGAAGAAGCATCACCTTCAACTACTTTTGCGTGGTGAAGAATTCGGTGATTATTAAAAAAAATTGACTTAGAAAATAAGTCGTGTACTCTTTAGAAGGGGGGAAGTACTTGAAGGTAGTTGACACGTTCAAGTACTACGTTTCGAAGGCATAACGTGCAAAAGAATCTGACTGGAACGCTCAGCCCTCAACTTTCTGTTGAGGTGTGAGTGATTTTTTACACAGTTTACTTCTTTTTTTTTAATAACTTTAATAATTAATATTTTACTTATAAATTATTGGTCAAAATAAATTAAGAACATAAATTTACCAATGTAGCCGATGGGTCGACAGCCACAAATTTTAATAGTGCTTTGAACCTTGCACTCATAAAGGCATCCTTCTGATGAGTACTTAGAAAATGTGTTTAATGGTTTATTTGTGCAGTTGGTGGCATAAGGCTTCTCCAAATTCTCATACTAAAAGTAAAAAAGTATAGCCAACTTTCAAAACAAACATAACATACTAATGAGAATAAGCTGACAACCTAACCACATAATGTAACTAATATGTATCTGAAGTAAAACGTTACATATGCATGACCAGTTCCATTTGAATCAGCCAACGTATCACCCATTCAGGTCTTTTCTTTTGTATGCACCAGGAAGAAAAGAAAGACGCTTGAAGAGCGTGCGCTGAAATTGCGATCCTTAATCTCATAATCGCACTTTTCTAGGATGTTACCACCCTTAATAAAAGAAAAAAGGCACTTGAACCTATAAGCTATCAAACAGACAACTAAATTGAATAAAGATTACACTCAAACAAACAAACAAATAAACCAACCCGTTTCTGAGAAAGAGCGATTGAAGCATGTTGCCCAGGTCCCACGCTGATTCCATCAAATTCATCATAGTATTCACCTTGCCCGTGGATCAACACTTTGAATCCCTCGGAAAATTTTCCACGAGTATACTCAGCTGTGTTTGCATCGAGAAGCAGCGTAAGTCCAGAAGAAACTCCAGCAGTGTCTACAATTTTAATTTCGCTTTCTCTTCCTGAGTTAAAAGTGTAACACATTCCCCACTCGGTCACTGTGGGATCGAAGTCTGTTATTGAACACTGAGTTTGCCTCCAACTGAACTGACAAGTAGGTCCAAGAAGATTACTGATATTTAGGCTGTATTTTTGATAAAAACTCTCAACTTCTATACGATGGTTAGACACTTGTATATCTTTCAACAGTTCTTGTTTGTATTCAAATGTACAGTTTGGGAGAGCAAGCGACTCGTTCTCATTATCAAAAGGAGCACAACAGCATAGCAAAGACAATCCACAGGGTCGATTGGCTCGGGCTCTTGATGTGACAGCGCATGACGAGATGTTTAAACCGCTGGATGCAAAGGATGGATCATCATCAGCTAAAGAGACTTTGCTTCTTGAAAACAAATTGTTTGAGCAAATCGTTATAGCTGGGAAATCCATTTTTCTTAGATGTTTTCTGCTTACTACAGTGTTAATAGGACGACTGTAGTATTTTTCAAAAGCTCTATAAACTGTAAAAATGTAGTAACCACCAGACGACAATAGCAAAATCAACCATATAAGGCGAGTGACAGCATGGCGCTTTATAAAGACATAACGAATGCCATGCAACGTTGTGTTATCAACAAACTCCTGCCACATTTTTACTCCTGTTTGACGTCCGTTGCTGTCTGACAGAGGAGGCTTCTGGGAAATTGTCCCTTCCTGAAGGTTTGTCATTTGAACGCTGTTTATCTTCTCTGCCATTGACGTGGGTGAATTCAAGATTCCAAGCGAATACTGGCTACTTCTGTTTCTAGTAATAAACCAAATCACTCATTAGAACCCAAGCGAAATAAATATTATATTCAAATGTGTAAACTTTTTTGGTTTTTTTAATCTAATCTGTTCTTCTACAGTTATTTATCGACCTTTCTCTAGCTTATCATTGCAGCTTTAGTGTTAACCAAGGCCCTGGCCACGTAGTAATTCAACGAGGATTTTATTGATGCAGCCTGTGTACCATCTTTAATAATTGACACGCTCTAATTTTGAGGTAATTTGAAAGGGATGCCTTATTGATAAATGTCCACCTCGCAATTCAACATCTTGTAAATACAAAATTGTTGATTTGCATTCAGTATTAGATATAGAAAAAAATATCAGTTTTTAACGTAAGTGTAAATTACTGAGATCCAGCGCTTTCAGATCTGAAGTAATTCAGAAATTGATAGTCAAACACTTCCTCACTGTGGTTAGTGGTAAATTTGAACGACTTGAATAAAAAGCGTCCACTTTTTTTTGAAGTGAAATTACACAAATCAAATGTATTAAAAAACTGACTTGCTGATCTCATACTGTGAAATAAAATCTAAGTAATTTAAAAACTATGCCTGACCTCACTTTTTCATCAAACTAACCGTACTATTAATAAAATCTTCCGGTTAGGTTCCGAGCCTCTACAGTTCAGTTATGTTTCGGATCCTCTGTGTCCTTAAATCCTTCTGAGTTAGAATGTTGCATGTTAAACCCTTGAATATTGGTTCTACGTAAGTGCATTTTAAATTTATGGCAGGTGAGTATTGAGAATTTAGGTTAAACGTTTGTTTTCAATCTCTTTGAATGATTGGATTTCGCTGTTTCAGTCACTTTACAGAAACATGACAAAATTATCCTCGCATTCGTTTAGAATTTGGGGATCCAAGAGAAATACATTTTTTGCTTTTGCTTAAGTATATTGTTTTTCACCCAAGTCAATATTCATCCGAAAATTCTAATTATCTCGATGAGAATGAGACAGTTATAACTATAAATGTTTCTGGAAGTAAGGGAATCAATATGATGCGTATCGCCCGAAACCAGTGAAACAATTTTGAAACCCCCGCATCCGTAACTTATTCCAGAGGCTAAGACAAAAAAAAAAAAAAAACCAAATTAAATGAAAAATCATTTTCCAATTAACGCCGTAAACAAATATCGTTGTTAGGTTTATCTTGAACATTTCAATAACTAAGTTATTCGTCTTTTCGGCTTAAGGTAGGACTGATAACATTACCGATTTACTTCACCATCGGATCAGCTTATATTTCAGCTGGAGATGGCGGCCGATAAGTTATCAGTCCAGCTTACTGATAATGCAAAGCAAGCGTTTTTCATTTTTACGAGAGAATTAACAATTATTCAATGGAGTCAGTACATGCTGTAACCATCACAAACAAACAATTAGATTGTCACGCAATAATGAATACACCACCCCCGAGCAGTTCACATCGCAAACAACATGGCCTAGTTCCTCTGAATAAGCGGGAAATTTTGGTGAATTCCTCTTCGGATACCTATAACCTTTTAAAGGTTTCTTTTTTAAACCGACGTAACCAACAACCACATGCGCTTTAGAGTGAAAGAAACCATATCATGACATGTACATGTCCATCTCACCTTGTTTATGTCGCAAATAGCGAGATTCAAATTATGCAGACTCCTCGAACTATTGAACAGTCCAATATAAACAAATTCAAGAAGTTAAATCATGAATTCTGACTTGAGGTGAAAGAATCAGCCGTATATTCGGCGGTTAACGGTGAGCTGTTCTGATCGTGCGCGCACACGAATCACTATGATGTAATTTCCAGCAGTAGCATATACACTCAAACACAAAATGATAATTTGGTTGTGTTGACGTCAGTTTGTAAATACTTCCCTTTGAATTAAATAATATGCGTATTCCTATCTCATCGAAAAAAGAGACTGGTACTTGCTATGGATCCTTGCTATGGATCAGCTCTACTAAAGCTGGGTAACAGTTCCCCATAGAGAATTTTTGCTAAGTGGAGTGCAATCTCTATCAGTCTGTGATCTCTAGTGGTAGTTATTGATGCTGACGTCATCGGTGCGTCTTAATGTTTTTCTAAAAGTCGAAACCTTCCGTGATGTTATTTTTTTACCTTTTCCAATTGTTTTCTTATGTAAGTGTGCGAAAAGAAAGAAAATACAGTGCTAACATTTTGAATTTACTCTTGTTACTATGGTGGCGCATACGGCAGTGAGAATAATTTTCCTAAACGCCAATTTGTAAGCAGGCGACGCTCGCTTGTTTTGATTCATTTGCAGATGTGGTGCTAAGATATCAATTGCAAATTATCCTCGAAATGAATTAAAAAAGAGCCACGCTTGGAAAAGCCATAAGTGAAGATAGTTTAAACTGTGTTTTCATCAATTATTATGAGGCTTTTAGAGACTTTTTAAGGATTCAGTGACTGTTGATTAAAACCATCTAATAAAAAAATAAATCAATCAAAGAAAAACCATTCATGTGAGCAGTCATGATTACAATTTTTCAATCAACTGTTGTAATTATGAGAAACTCAACGAGGTAGTATTTCGTATGTAAACAATTTTAATCATGTTTTTGCTGTCTGATTGTCAGATGATGGTTGATTCTTTTTCTCTGCAGTTATTTCTTCTGACTTCGAGATGGATCGTGTGCTGAAGGTCACCGAGAACTGCCGGCTGTGACTACGGTAACCATTTCCCCAAAGGTCGGTGGATCTATTGCAGAAAGTTTGTTGTGCAGTTAAAAGATAAGTGCGTGGTGAGACTCGGTCTTGTTTGTGCTTTTGCCTCTTTGGGCAAAATAATAATTTGAAATTTCTCTCGTATTCTTACAAATGAATTATCTCATATGCCATCTAAATTTTCAAATTAAAAAGAATGGCCAATCAAAAGCAAGAAACAAGGCGAACAAATCCCATTTATAGGTTCTGTAAATTTCGGAAATTTTCTGAAATGTAATTATGGAAACATTTTTTCTCAAAAGGTTGGTTTCCATGAGAACCTTTCGATAATCATAAATCTGAATAAAGGATCTGAGAAAAATACAAGCCTCTGTATGAAAACGTTTTCCACTTGAAAGAGAAACAGGTGTTGGGGCATAATTAGCTGTATGAGGCCTGAAAAAATCCCATATTGATACTAATTTCACCTGAAAAAGTTTATCTTTGTTAAAAATTCAAACACGTTATAGAACTAAATAAATCGATGAGGGGAAAATTAAAAATGGTTTCCTGACGCTTCGTATGTCCAAGCACAATTCATACAGAAGTATATGTGTATCACGACATCAAATCATTGATACAGTTTGATTTTGAATTTTGTAGAACTATAACCAATAACACACTGACATGCTGGTCAATATCATTTCAAAGTTCTTTGTTCCATCTTAGATCCATTTATGTTAAATTTTTCTCATCGACACCCATAGGAATAAGAAGGGGAATCACTACATTTGAGGAAAAACTCATTCAGATAAGAGTGTACATCAAACCAGCACCATGAAACGAGAGACCATTTATACCTTTTGGACGGAGAGAGTTACAGGTGTAGGGTTTCGTCAAGGCGAATCAGAAAAAGGGGATGATTACCCGACGTCAAGAGAAATATGGGAGGAATTTGTGAAGAACACCACGCTACAGGGCACACGCTACGCCTTCATGAAATGTCGAGCCATGTGGTCTGTCTCTGCTTTGCCTTGTCTTACCAAATCAATTTTTAAATACAACCAGCATTCTATCTATTTGCACGAGTCAATACAGACAAGATTTGTCAAACGCCTTGAAGCTTGAGTCTCATCGTTTGGATACAGAAGAATTACTTCAGCTATACAGTCCAGATATCAGCGATTCCATTCAATTAAGGTATTAGTAGTAGGGTGAAAAGAGTAGACACTGCTGGTGTTTCATCTGGGTTATCAGTCATTCTTGATGCTCAAACACATGAGTATACTCAAGGAAAATTTTCAGAAGGATTCAAAGTGTTGATTCACGGGCAGGATGAGTACATCGATGAATGGGAAGGAATCAGTGTAGGACCAGGACAACATGCCGTTATTGCTCTTTCACAGACGAGGGTGATTATGGTTACTTTGAATAATTTCAATCCTTAGTAATTGCATCAACGTTACCTAAATTGTGCTTTTTGAGCCGATGAGTGTCATTATGTGAGTTTGATTGGTGTTAGACATAGCTCTGTTAATCTTTCCTTCCGTAAATTATTGAAATTCAATATGGCGGGACTTTCTCGCTATTTCTAGGATTACAGCTGTGGGCAGGATTGAAATTTCAGCCAAACTAGTCTTAGTTCATTTACACCTTGAGCCCACACTATTAAGCCTTTTATAAAGTGTTTTAAGTTACGCAATGTCTCTTGCGCTATTTTATTTCTTATTTAAGTTTTAAATTGCGCATAAATTACCCATGCAGATCATTTAAATTTTTCTACCCTTTCTTTTTTTGTAATTGCAACGACTCATTTAGGTTTAACGTCGGTAAGTTATTAAATTCCTGTTTGGTCCACATACATGTTGACCGTCATTGTAAACTTTGACTGATTTCCTAGTTCGAGAACCTAGAGGAGCCATACGCGACAAACTGCAACAAGAAGACGTTGAGGTCATTTTCAACCTACACATTGAAGGGATGCATTTATGAATACGAATCCGAAAAAATGGTGAAATTGTGTGGTTGTCGACCTGAAGGCTACAGAAGCAAGTGATAAAAGGAATGAGTAACATCAGAAGCAAATTTCTTTACATCTGCAAGAGCAGCCCATCAAAATTTGCTTCGTAACAGTGGAATTATAGACCTTGAACGAGAGATGAACCTCGAGGACTCACTATTTTGGGGCTTCAGTGCTCGAAGTTTATTTTAATTTACAATGATATTTTTGTAATAACACATATTTTGATACTTCTCTTAACACTCTCTTCTCTTTCAATCCGGATTTTAGTCAAATAATGTCTTATTTTGATTTTTTTTCTATTATAAGCACAGGATAAAGAAGGTAAGCCAGGCAAAGTAACAATGTAAAAGTTATCTTTAATTTTTTGCCATCAAGTGCTCCACGGATCCCGACGTGTTCAACTCCAGAAGAGAAACGCTGTTATGAGTCTCATGAATTATGTGAGCGAACTTTCCTTTGTCATGTTGTGATTTGGCTCTAGCGCATTGGAACGTAAAATACAAATTTTATCGATTGATTAAAGCTAAGCCTAACGGTATCAGTGTTTGGTTGATGTAGATAAAAACTTATACAGTAAATTATATCGACGAAGAATTCTATGACTGCCAAGTTCCCTGCTCTTATACTAAGTACACAACTGAGGTGTCGTATTCCAAATTTCCGGATCATTGCACCACTGAAATGATGATTGTGGAAGGCTATTATGATTATGTGCAGTACCAGAGGTAGAAATTGTTAAAAACAAAACAAAACAAAAAATGGATCTAAGATGGAACAAAGAACTTTGAAATGATATTGACCAGCATGTCAGTGTGTTATTGGTTATAGTTCTACAAAATTCAAAATCAAACTGTATCAATGATTTGATGTCGTGATACACATATACTTCTGTATGAATTGCGCTTGGACATACGAAGCGTCAGGAAACCATTTTTAATTTTCCCCTCATCGATTTATTTAGTTCTATAACGTGTTTGAATTTTTAACAAAGATAAACTTTTTCAGGTGAAATTAGTATCAATATGGGATTTTTTCAGGCCTCAGTCTCCTGACCGTATGCGAGGTCTCCTCGTCAGTTTGGTTATTAAAAAATATTGTTTTATTTTGAAATTTTCTAAGATCGATTGATTTGAAGGATCGGAATAATTTGCTGATATGATATATTTGAATCTTTTAACAGAGACAACCTCGTGTTTTTACAAGTTGGATTCAAATCACTGAGTTATGAAAAGCATGAACAAAAACCAGCTTATGATTGGATTACTATGTTCGGTAAAAACGTATTCTCCCTGTTGACTGAGTAAACACTAGTAAACACTAATTATCACGTATTCTTTAGTAAATGCCCAAGTCATATGTAAAAAATATATATATCTCCGCAAATGGCCCCCTCTTTTTGGCCACTTATCTCTGTACTCAAGATAACCGTTGTAGAGAGGTTTGTCCGCACAATTAAATGCTTTATTATTATTATTTTTTTAGGTGAAATCGGTGGTAATATGGAATTATTTCTAGGTTGTAGTTTGCTCCACGCGCTCCACATCCAGCGTACTTAAGACTAAAATGTGCATCGAAAAGGATCACTACTCAGCAACGAATGTGTTCTCGAAAGAGCACGTGTAGAAGGTATCGAAATAACGCGAGTTATTGAAGTTGCTTTTGCTGTTTTGACCATGTTACCAAGATTGATGACAGCAAACAAAGGATGCAGTGACCTGACGCGATATCATGGAAAGTTCTCTTAAATGTGGGGAAGATATTCACCACTCAAGACAGAGTTCTTTCTTTTTAAACACGCTCTTTTAACAACCAATTGGGCTCCAAGCTTTGTAAGCCACATTCCATGAGCTGTGGTCCTACGATGTGCATGCTTTGCGTGCTGCGAGCTCCGCTACTTCGAACTTCTAAATAATCCATTTTCTCACTTTAAACTGAAGCCAATAAAAAAGCTCTTATGTAAAAAAGGTTTTTTTTATTTGTTTGAGAAGATAAAATCATTTACAGACAAAAGGCTTTACACTTAGCCTCGCTTAAAATTAGAGGCTTTGAGCTTATCGAAAATTGCCTAATTGAAAAAAAAACATAAAACATTAGGTAAAACAGTGCGAATGTTTATGTCCTATATTATATTTATGAAAGCCTAGCAACAGCTCAGAATAACGAATAAAAGACCTTCAGAATATTATTATAGGTCTCCCTTCTCTGATATGTCGGTAAGAGCTTATTCAAGTGTTAAGGGTAATTCATATTTAAGCGAAACAACCAAATTATATTTTTGTCGTAGTTTAACGTGCCCCTAGATTTCGAATCTATTATGCAACTTTTATTGTTCTGTTGTTCGGTACTTGTTTCAACTGGGTATTGATGTGATTTGTGTGTACAGCTGCCAAATGTGAAAAAAAAAATTTGGAAAAAACTTACTTTCTGAAAGCGAAAAAAAAAGGGTAAGTCATCGAGATTTAGATACAGATTGAGCTATAGTCTAAGAATACAATCACTCCATTGCTGCTTTTACTTCTCTGAATGTACAATCAAGTGAAGATTTCTCGTCAAGGAGAATTTCAATTACTGTGTACGCCCGAATTCTAATTGCACAAGGCCCCAGAGAGTGATAGCAAGGTACCTGTCTGTTATTATGCTTTTGGCATCCAATTAATTTGAGATACAAGTAGGTAATTAATCAAATTGATGTCTTCTTATCACTGGGTATTACAAACTCTTGAGCCCGCGATAATAAATGTTTTTACTACATTTCATTTGTAAAAAATTTCTAGGAAAAATCGACGGAAAAACTTCTTGAAATGATAATGCATGTATTTGGCTATGATCTATGAATTCGAATCTGGTTATTGGTAAAAAGCCTTTAGTGCGCAGTCAAAATAAACAAAACTATTTTTCGTTACCAACGTTATATGAGTCTTTCGGGAAAATTGCATCCTTAATTTGTAAAAAGATCAACAAGACAATTCCTTATTAGCTTTTACATCAAAGACATCTGTTCTCTCACGACGCGTAACGTCCACCGCAGCCATGGATTCGAAGGTTAGTTTTCTTCATATTAATCTGCAATCGATTTAAATAAGTTTGACAAGAGTAATATTTTTAATCTTCATCGTATTTTTATTTCACATATAATTACCGCCTCGAAAAAGCACTCTACACTTAATAATAGCTCCTTTGATTCATTTATGCTTCTGTATAGTCCCTCTTTAGTCTTCTTGACAAGCTTCAAAGTATCTATGGTCACGAATTTTACTGAAACGTTCAACTTAGTCAGGCAATTATGAGCCCTGAGTCACCGCTCCAGCGAGGAATTCCCAGCCTAACTATCATTTGGCCGCTTTAATTGTACTGGAATAAAAATAAAGACAGAAGGTAACGTTCTCCGGTGTAAGAAAATGCGTTGAAAGTTAAATACATGCCACCTAAAGTCACAATAGATGATCTTTCCTCTGTTTATAAAGCGAAAAGCAGATTTCAATCATCCACCTCCAAGGACTAATAATGCCTTTTTTTCATTCTCTAAAGCACAGAAAAAAGTTGTAGGCCCTTTTGCTTTAATTAGAATTCAAATACGATCAGCTATCGACAGCGTAGCTCTCTAATTTGAGTTGTTTAGCAAGGAAAAGTTGCACCCAATTTTTTCCTAGTTCATACCAATCAAATCGTACGTTCAAATAAAGTTGTTTGAATGAGGATTCGCCTTGAGTCAGTCATTTGATTTTCAACAACTTGCGAGAAACACGCAAAACCGCATGTAATAAATACGAAAAAGCAGCTGAAGGTTGATATAAGAATAACAAGGAATACAACTACCCTCAAATTGGTAAGAAGTCACATATTATTCGAAAAGAAGTCAACTTCATTTAAGAAATGGAAATTATTTTTAAAGAAGTGTTTGCTCAGCTGCCTGTGTAATGTGATGCCTTTGTTCCCCTCAGTGCTATCTTATTATTGGATGCAACTCCCGAGCTGCAATATATGCAACCATTGGTTTTGCTTCATATTTCGGGGTGTGACAAGTCCATATTAATTTGGGCTGGCATCTATCTTGTGTCTTAACCCCAACCCGCAATGGATAAATAATAATTCCTATAAGTATTAAAATGATATGAAATAAGATAATGATAAAAAAATATATTATTCTTGCTTTGCCTTGCATTCTTTAAACAAAAATTTAAATTCCTTCCGTGAAGTTGATGGACAAAACAATCTAGTTATAGATTATTCGTTACTTACAAATTTCATTGCACTCTGTCTAAACCCTTTCATTGATGATACCAGGTGTTATGATGAAAGTTTTCGTTTATAGTTTTTTTACGACAGACCTCACGCCGGCAAGTAACGCACAACATACATAAAAAAATGTAAACAAGAAATATCACTGCGACGCAAGAGAAATGAACCGGTCCCTCTTTACAACGGTCGAGTAGATTCGAATTTCTCAGATTTTTCTTTTATTGTCATTATGATCGTCACAATGATGTAGATCACCAGAATAGTGGATACGGTCCAGGGGAGTTGATATTATCTTGAAACTTTGCTTCTTACATACTTACTCGAAAAAAGATCGAAATTGAAGTCACTGCTGCTGCTGGGGGCTCTGGATGGCACCTATCAGGTGGAGTTTGCTTGTTGTGATCCTTTAGATTGTGTCCTTCTCTTAATGCCGGGCGGAGGCCCTGACTCTCTGTTGTAAGACTTTTAAAAGATCTTAAGAAGTAGCCTAATTTATATGCATCGAGGCTGTTCTGAGCCTGTTTTCTGTCTGAATGGCAAGTTTACTTCGCTATTATAGGCTTATCTTATGCTCTTTTCCTCTCTACCACAGCATCACCGGTGTCTTCACTCGACCCTTATTTACATGATATATGTTTGGCTCTAGATGTGTGTACAAGGACGTTGTATTAAGCCCTGAAAGTCCATTGATTTTGTTTGCCTTCAGTCTTACACATTCCTCTAGGAGCGCCAAGGGTTCAATTTAGGACTTGTTGATACCTTGCATGGCTGTTCCAGCCTTCAGCTTGGCTAAGTTACCATTATATTGAGCGTTTTTCTTTCAGAGATGAACAGATGAGCGGCTGTTAAATCAGAGTTACGATATCTTTTCAGAGCTCAGCATTTTGTCCTTATGCTTTTCAAGAATGAATTGGGGATAATCTTAATGTAAAATGTTGAACTTCTTATTATTTTATAAGGAGGAAACTCATTTAAAGATCTATATGACCCGTGATAGGTGGATTTTTGTCGAATAAAATCCACTTTATCGGATAAGGGATTTCTCTAATGAAGTAAGCTTTTCATTTTTCATGTCATTCTTCTTTCACTTTTACCTTCCTTAGCAGGATGAAATAAAAGCAACAATATCAGACATAAATGTGAAATCTACTTCTATGACTGGGCACTCTACGGGGATTTCAGCGACAAAGATGCAAGAAAAGAAGCTTTCCCAAGAATTAACTAAAGTTGGTAACGATAATACCCAGACATCGACAGTGATTTGGAGGGAATTTGTGGACAGTACAACACTTCACGGCATTCGATATGTCTTCATGAAGCGTCAGATCTTTATTCGCCTTATCTGGATGATATTGCTGATGAGCTCTGGGGGTTATTATATCTTCACCGTTTACGGCGGTTTCACTAAATACTACGGTAGACCAGTTACCACTTTATTAAGCAGAAAACGCCTAAGAGAGATGGATTTTCCAGCTGTAACGATCTGCCCACTCAACTTATTCACCAAAAGTAAGATATTTATGACAGATGATGATCCACTGTTTGCGTCCAGCGGCCTAAACATCAGTACATGTGCTGTGACTGCAGAAGCTCGAGGCAATTGGTCTTGCGGATTGTCTATACTTTGTTGTTGCTCCCCGGCAGATTTGGAAAATGATTTACCACTTTGCGATAGTCATTATAGACAAGTTCTCTTAGAGGTGATGCGGCAACATTCTAATCGCCTAAATGTTGAAGAATTTTTTCGGCTCTACGGCCAAAATTCAAGCGCTATGATTGGACCATTGTGCACATTCGGCTGGGACGAGGCTGATTGCTCTGCCGCAGATTTTGTCCCCTCAGTAACCCCTTGGGGTATGTGCTTCACCTTTAACTCAGGTACAGACAATGAAATGAAAATATCAAAAATTGCAGGAGTTTCATCCGGGTTGTCAGTCATTCTTGATGCACAAACACCAGAGTATACTCAAGGAAAATTTTCCGAAGGATTCAAAGTGTTGATACATGGGCAAGGTGAATACATCGATGAATGGGAAGGTATCAATGTAGGACCAGGACAGCACGTTGTCATTTCTCTTTCTAAGAAACAGGTAAGTTTGTTTGATCACTTAGACCCAAGGAATCTTTTTTATGTTGAGGTAGAAATGTAACTTAGGGTTATTAGAAGCCAATTCAATACATTCTCAACGTAGACGAAGAAAGAACGAAGCAGAAGGCACACAAAAAACCACAACAAAAATAGTTTAGATATCAGCAACAGAACAGTAATACAAAAATATAAAGTCAACATTTAGGTGTAAAACAAATAAGGAAAAGTTTTTATGGTAACATTTTAAAATTGACATGAACAATGTTTCCAGTATCAGAACCTTGAGAAGCCATACGCAGCCAATTGTACCAAGAAGGAGTTGAATACGTATTTTACGTACACGACAGAAGGATGTCTTTTTGAATGTATGGCTGACAACGTTATCAATTACTGTGGCTGTCGACCTGCTGGTTATAAAGGTTAGTAAATTTTTTTTCTACTCGTCTTATCGAACTTAAATTTAAAGAAAAAGTACGCGATTCAACTTAATTCAATCCAGTTCAACTAAGCCTTCTCTTGAAATCTGAACAAGTGAGTGTTATCATCTTCCTACTCCTACATAATCGAGTTATTTTTGGCTGCCTTGAGAATTCTTTCTAATAACTACGTGAAGAACATTTAGTATATAAATTACGGTGTTTTAAAAGGATTTCCAGCCTTGAGAAAAGCCGCAACAACACACGTGAAAAATATAGTATTTTTTCAAGTGTTTGATATCACCAATCAGCAGCTGACACGTCACTCGCCTTTCGCGCCACTCGATTTGATTGATGAATGAACGGCAAAGCCTTCACCATTCTTAATCCAAGGTCGTTTGTCGGAATTTTTCGGATTATGGCTGCTAAAACACTGAAAAACCCGTGTCGCTTACAGACAGTGACGTTCAAACTTTCCTAAAAGAAGAAGAAAACCAAAATACGAAAAGGAAACCCGAAAATTACATATTCAGTAACTTTGGTAATGGCATCTCTCGCGGCTGAGAACGAAAATCGACCACTGGAAGATTTTCCACTTTTTAAACTTTGGAAAAGGAAAATAATGACTTGTGCGTGTGCTTTTTCTATAAGTTAACTCTGGAACACCCGCGTGTATATCATCCGAAGAGGCTCTTTGCGTTAAGCAGATAGCAGGTAAGACAAAACTTTAAAATTAAGGTATCCGAATATACGCCCTGCAACAAGCGTCAAGGAAAAAGCACCTTAGCTAGCAATTTGAAAAAACTCATTACATTTCAGGTCGTAATGCAAGACGGTCAAATAAAAAAGAACGAATCAATCACTAAATTACTCTGTTATACTCTCCCACCAACGCAGTACTCCAGTTAAGGAGCCATAGAGCTAGCTCTTGTAAATTTCACTTGTAACATTGAGTCTTGCTTATATACTTCTCAGTTACTTTTATGCATATTTACACAATATTTACACGAAAGATCTCCCTGTCATATTAAACAGACTTGTCTGACATTACACTCACCAGTATTTAAAGAAAAAAACGTCTTATGTTGACTAAGTATTCTAAGATCAGCAAACGTTGTAAACAAACTTGTTTATATTTTTTTAACTATCGTGCATTTCCATAAAGCAATGGTAGATGAAGAGTATTGTGACTGCCAAGTTCCCTGCTCTCAGATTAAGTACCATCCTGAAGTGTCCTACTCGAAGTTTCCTGATGCGAGTACTGCTGACTCACTCATAAAGTCTGGTTACTATGCCGATATACAATACCAGAGGTAAGGGATCTGAGTTTAAAAAATTAATAATTGCCCTGCCCTTTGGTTTTTTAGTTTTAACTGTATTTTCTGAAATTTCTTCTAAACCATGTACTCTTACGGAGGGAAAATCTAAACTACAAAATTTACGATGTATTAGAATAGAAGTCATCGTTTTGTTCACAATAAAATGGCTAAACTTGTATTTGTCCGTCCACTGAGCTCATAAGTTAAGAGCCAATTGTCACAGTGTATCGCAGTTATTTCTAAGTTTCCGTATTTCGCAAATTCAATAAAATAAAAAAAAAGTCAGCTGTAATGTTGTGCCAAGAATCTTTTCTCTTATAGACTTGCACAGGTACACAGTAGTAATCCGAAATGTAAACTATTACAATCCCCGTGAAGGTGGTCTAAAAAAATCCGTTAGTGGTAGCATATTAATTGTTTGAACGTTTTCCCCCCTCGTCAGAGATAATCTTGTGTTTTTACAAGTTGGATTCAAGTCTTTGAGTTATGAGATGCAGGAACAGAAGCCAGCTTACGACAGCAATTCCTTGTTTGGTAAGAAATGCATTGGTTATGCGATGGCAGCCATATTGATAATTGCGGAAACATCGCAGCTTATATTCTTATAATTTATGGTAAGGCCCCGGTAACTGTACACTTTAAGTAGGCGACCATTTAAGGATCTTAACCCTGTTTTCAGGAAAAGAAAAAGCCCCGAATCTATCAAAACTTTTGCTGAGCCAGTTTTAGGAATATACATAATTTTTTTTTCTCGTAAATTAAATTCCGCTAGCTTGCAGGGTGTAATCAGAATTTTCCAATTTTCCACCCACAGATGACCAACCTATTGTGTGTACATTCAGACTGTGTTTTATCAACATTCGGGGTAGATTTTTTGCATTCACGCTTTGTAGTTACTTGAAGTATCAGGCTTGAATAAAAATACTCCTAAAAGGAGCTCCTCTACAAGCGAGCAAATGGTACCTGAGGCTTAGTGTGGAAACGCAAAATTCTGGCAAAAATCTGTTCCAAAGTCAAAGGAATATTCGCATTCCCATTAATTTTTCTTTCCTTAGGTGAGATTGGTGGCAACATGGGGCTCTTCTTGGGATGCAGTCTCTTGACCATTTGCGAGTTTTTTGACTTCCTCATTAGTTTTTTAAATGCACGAAACCGTCGCGTTACTCATCCATAACAAATGCTTTGGACTGAACAAATCTTTTAAAAGATTATTGCGTGACATAGTAACAGCTGCACTAAATTCTGATCACAAACTAAGATGAAACAAGGCAAGAATCATTTAATTGTGAATTTCTGGTACCCTGTCAAAGTTATAACCTTTTTTACAATCATTTGAGTTTCAAACCTTTACTATTGTTTGAGCATTACAGCTTACTTTGTTTGTGTGAAGCTAATCGTGTTTATTGTAGTTGAACTCGTTGTAATGTAGTTTTGTCCATATCGAGCAAGTAAAACTGAAAATAGATACAGCCCAATCCTAAGATCTCCATGAACATTTAGAATCCTAAATAACACCGTTAAGTAACCTTAAACTGTGCAAATTTTAATTGAGTTTGTTACATCTTTGTTTCCTTGGTAAAAATTGGTTAAGCAATCTATGCTAATTAGAAATGATAAACACAATTGGTTGCTCTGAATCTTTTGGTCTCCGCTAATTTGGTAATCCACCCCAACAAAAGTTATTTTGTTCTTGGTTGCCATATTTTGCTTATCCATCGGTGTAACTTGATCAGAGGTAAACACAACCTCATTCAAAGAAAAGAAGAAAATAATTTACAAGGTCATAAAGTAGTTTGTTATCAAGGAGGGATAAGGAAGTTGATGAAATATCTTACGGAATGGATGATGGAAGCTGGAATCCTTCACATCAGGCTTTCATCTCAGCTACCGTAATACTAGGTAGGCATTCATTTATCACCTTTGTTTGAAGTAGGCAAAACTGATCAAAGCCATCACTTAAAATCTACACTTTTGTAAGGTCAGTAAATCAAACTCTAGCTTTAACGCCGAAGCAAACTATTATTAGTTATTAAGCCGTTTTTATGAAAGAACGTGGTGCGAACAATTGGAACTGATTCGCTTACTTATGGTGTCTTTTTCGGTGACTTGTCAATTGGCAGGATAGGAAAGGATAACTTTGAGTGATATATCTAAACATTTCTGGTGAAAAAAATTTAAACCACTGGATTTAAAACATAACCACATACAGAAAAGGGGAACGGGCTAGAAAATGGAACTCTTACAGTATAGCTAAGTTTATCCAAGGGAATTACGGGACCATTACTTCTCTTGGTTATCAAGTTTTAACTGATGAGACAAAGTTTGACACAGCTGCTTTAAGGTACCACAATGAGACACCTGAATACTCAGCAGGTATGCAGAATTTATGTTTATTATTTTCCCTTGTTTTGATTCATAAAGAGGATGGGGTACTTTCGCATGGGGACTTTGATAAGGTGGAATGAATGCGAACATCTGGAACTTAGCATTGTGATTAAGGACATTTAAACCCTTGTGCAACAAGCCCCTTCAGGGACCCATTGTTTTGTAACAGCCTTCTTTAGACCAGTCCCACTAGTCGAAATTTCGAAGAAAGCAGTCTATTAAAAGATTCAGTCGTAACGTAAGACGTAAAAAGTATTCATGCGATTCAACGTTTTGGGATAAGGGATCAACGTAGTTCTTCAAAAGCTGAAATTTGAGGACGCAATTTATTTGCTTTATATTTCTTAGGACTGGTTGCAATAATTGGTTCCATCGGCAATGGATTGGTGGTGACCGTTGTTACAATTCTCCGCCGAAGAGGACATAAGTCTAATGTTCAGTTGTTTCTTTTGCACTTGGCCATCTCTGATCTGATGGTGTACTTGATGTGTATTCCTCTGACTCTTTTCAGCAATTTCCACTACCCAACTAAATACAGCTCCATCGAAAACGGAGCTTGCAAGTTTTCACGATTTGTACAGGTACTTTAGCTTAATCAACTTACATGAAACTAAAACGAGGATAGATCGGAGCTAATTCTTTCATTGTGCCTACCAATCGCCGTGTAACATGAAAGTAACGTAATTGTTGCTCTTGCCTCACACCTTTGCAGTAAACTTAATATTCATAGAAATAATTGCTAGTTTTGTTAATGATTTATTTTTCATTTTTTTCTGCAGTACCTGACTCCAACCGTTTCCATCTCTCTCCTAGCAACTATAAGCATTGACCGCTACATGTCCCTGGCAAGACCTATGGCCTCCATTGCCTTGCGACCAAAACTTCTTACACCATCTTGGATGATTCTGCTCGCGTGGCTCTACTCAGTAATGCAATTTACACCAACATTTTACTTCACTGATGTAAAACCCATCACAGTTGAAAAAAACAAGACAGTGTATTACTGCACCACAATGCCAAACAATAGTTTATCTGGATTGGCTTATTTGATGTTTCTTGCAGTGGCATCTTTTGTGTTACCTTTGGTAACCATGAGCATCATGTATTACAAAGTCTCACGAGTTGTGTGGAGGAGACAAAGGAACCTTTCTATTTCATCCACAATAAGTGCAAACACCGCTCATCTTAGTGTGTTGATACAATCGAGGAGAAGAGTCATTCGCGTTTTGCTTACGGTAGTGTTGGTGTTTCTGATATGCTGGTCACCATTTGTGATCTACTGTGGTTTTCTTGAGAAAACACTCAAGGGATTCCCTAATCCTATGGATGGAACTAGGCTGGCACTGTATGGCCTGGGTCTTCTGAATTCAATGTGTAACCCTTTTATCTATTTTTTCAATGTTGGAGGAAAAAGAAATGATGCTTTGAAAGATTTGTATCTTCAGATTTATAGTGAAAATAAATCGCGGCGTTCGTCAACAAACAGTCAAGGAGGAGAGAGGAAGAGCTCTCGCAAATTGCAACAGTTTCGACTAAAAAAGATGGACAGGGAAAATTCGGTAAAGAATAAACTTGAAAAGAACAGTGAAAAAAA
The DNA here is from genome assembly GCF_036669915.1 of Pocillopora verrucosa. Taxonomy (NCBI): domain Eukaryota; kingdom Metazoa; phylum Cnidaria; class Anthozoa; order Scleractinia; family Pocilloporidae; genus Pocillopora; species Pocillopora verrucosa. The sequence continues at coordinate 149,286 of NC_089320.1, read as the reverse complement.
TAGAAATAAACTAACTGATTTTCAAATTCGAGAAAGCATGGAAGAACTATGGCAACCATTCAGCGTATGGCCACCAATTGGAGATCTTCGAGAGTCTGTGTTGTAGCATTTTCCTAAAACTGAAGTCAGCAACCGTAATTTAAAGATTGAGACTTCCAAATCTGTGCTTTTTATCTTTAAGGGTTTATTTTTAGAATTAAAAATTCTTAAGTTGTTAATACTGCCTTTTACACGTTGTACTGCATATTACTTATTAGAGGAAAGGAAGTAGTAAAAAAAAAATTTCTAATTTTGTCCTCATAAAAAGTCTCTTTATCTTTGGACTAAAGAAACGGCAACAGACGCTTTCCATCGAGCCGGATGAGTTTCTCGACTTTTTCTTCTCCTCGTCAGAAAAGTCAGTAGAAAGTCGAAAAAAGAGGAGCGGCCTCTAGATTTAATATTGTAGAATTTCTATGTCTAGTTTTCTGTGGGTCACTGTAACTCAGTTCCTCGTCAGTGATACGTTGGGTTGAATATTTCGTTTGAATTGATGTGAAACAAGCATTCCAATGATGTCAAGGTATTTTAATCAGGGAGCACACATTAACCAATGTATGAATGAGGCTTCAAAGCATCTATGATATGACAACCTGTAGGTAAGATCGCTACTGTTAGAGTACTTACTGTTACTTACGGATCTCGTTATTTAGGTAGTCTTTCTTTCTTCAGGCGAAGCGCACAAAGGAGCTAAAGGAACACCTTGAATTATAAAGTAAGAAAGTGAGTAGGATTAAAAAACAACAACAACACCAATTAACAACCAACCAACCAAACAAACAAACACATAAAAGAAACAACGAATACCGATAGATATAGAACAAAGAATCAAACAGGGAAATCCTTGAGCCGCTTTCGAATGCGTTTAGTTTAGGGTCATGGTTTTGAGTTTCACGAGCGTTTGAACATGAACTGTCATACACTATCATCAACTATCATGTAGTTTGGACGTTTTCAACTTCAACATGATAGCTGATGAAAGTTTTTGCCGTTTGTACGAGCGAATGATAGTTTTTCGGTCAGCAGGTTTTGCCAAAAAACAGGCTCAAACCGAAATAGCAACCATAAAAATTTCTTCGAATGTCTCGTATTCATCCTATTCATCTCCTGGTAGGCCTCAGTATCTTCAACTCGCAACTTCTTGACTAAAATTTCAAATACCACCGAAATGACTGACTTTAGTGCGCGCTATACTTGTTTAGAATTACGCGATCTCATTACGTGTTTTAGTCAACTATCATCAACTATCATGAACCGTTTGTGCGCAAACATGACAGTCAATAATAGTGAATGAAAGTTGAAGCTATCATCGACTATCTTAAATTATCATGACCGTTTGAACGGGGCCTTAGTTTCTGTTTTTGGATACTTAATACCTTTATTCTTACAAATATTTTTTAACTATAGAAAGAAAAGACGCCAAGGTCGAGCGATGAAACTAGATGAAATGATCTTATTTTGTAGTTTAATTTGAACTGTTTTTTCCATATGAACAGGGTTAGCACTGATTTGCTAGTCTATCTTTCTAAAGGTAGAGACACACTTGATCACGATCCTACCTTTATGGCCTGGAAGTCGACAGCCACAAACCTCAGCAATCTGTTGGTCCTCACATTCTTCAATGCATCCCACCATTGAATATGTGGAGTATGTTCTCAGTGTTTTACCAGTGTACATTGCATATAGCGCTTCTAAGTTCCTAAATAGAGAGAAAGTCGATCAGCTTTATTTAAAAAGATGATTAGAATTAACTATTTCACGTCCCATTGATAAAGAATAATTAAAATTTATTTGAATCTTTTTTCATTTATTTTCACAATACAGATACCACAGTCCTAACATCAAGTCTAACACTGATTAAATTGCTTAAATACCTTGCAATACGCTTAGAGGGTAGACTAAATTATCATCTTAAGTTCAACTAAGTTAGCAAAAGACACATCCCGTTAATTTGGGAGTCTGGTTTCTTGTAAGATATTCCCTTTATTCAAAGACCTATTATAACTAAGATATCGAACTTACTCTTTTCTGTACAAGGCCGATAAGCACACGTTATCCTGGGCCCACATAAACTCCTTCAAATTCATCAAAGCACACCCAATATCCACGGACCAATACTTGAATTTTTCTGAGCTCTTCCCATAGGTATACTCGTGTTTTTGCATACGAGTATGTCTATAGTATATACATATATATGTTATTTGCCGGCTGGGAGGTCCGTATGGTGAAAAACTGTGACCGAGTTCTTTAAAATACAGCATTTTCAAGACCGAGGTCACAGTTTTTCACCATACGGACCGACCCTTAGCCGGTAAATAACATACTTATTTTTTTGAAACTTGACGAAATTCTTTCCGAAAGAACCCGAATGATTTAGGGCGGTAAATACGGCAAGATCTCCCATAAACTGAACAGTTTTTTTAGCGAGTAAATGGTAGTTAAAATAGAGGTGATGCAAATTCAAGAGAGATGCCTCAGCGAAACATTTTCATTTCCGTAACGATAATTTAAAAGGCTTCCAAGAAAACTTTGAAACATTATTTTTACAAGTATCTGTCACAATCTGACACCCGTCAATTAGAGAGCGCGTAAGTAAAAAAAAAGCATAAGAACATTTGAAAAACAACGGAACTAGTTTGGCAGGGACTGTCACGACAATGTTTTCTTCAAAAACAGTCAATGATCTAACGGAAAGTATTATTCACTCTCATCGACGATTTATTCATGTACGAAGATTTACCTCTGTTCATTAAGTGAACGTCGAGGAAAGTAATTGTGAGTAAATTCAATTTTTTTATTTTGAAGTTGTGAGAGTTTGCCCGTTTGTTTGCTGCAATGGCGTGTGTAAATCTGGTCTTTCCTTCACAAAAACTAAATTCGAATGGCACACTCCAACGAGACACAAAGGGATTTAATGCGACCTTTTCTCAAAAAATTCTTTCAGTTTCTATTGTGTAACTTACTGTACAAATTTTCAAATTGAATGGACTTGGAAAGACTCGCCGAGATCGTTCATTTGTTTTAGAACTTAAATTAAAACTTCGCTCGCTCTTTCACTGCGTACAAATTGCTTGAGAAAATTCAGGTATTAAATGAATGAAAGTTCCATCGTTAAGTTTAACTGTAACCAAATACCTCACGTTTTAACTTTCTAGGTACTTTATGTGAACGATTAAAATTAATTGCAGAAGGGTTTTAGGCCGCTTGCCAAGCAACGTAATGACACTATTGTTCATACAAATTCATTCTGAAACCAATATTCTTCTGTCAACCAAAGTGATTTGAGTGAGAGAAAAGAGAGGATTCATAAGTTATTCATCGGCTTGAGGTAGTGACCGACGTCCTTGCTTAAAAATACTGCCCAGCCGGAAAAACGAGATATATTTATGAAAAATGGCAACGAAAGTTGGGATGTACTTGGCGACTCACGAAAGCGTTACCGTGGCCCAGGGGTAGAGATAGGAAAATACTGACCGGGTAAGGAACCAATCAGATTGCAAGATTCGTTATCGTACCCTCAAAAAAAAAAAAATTTAGATATCCAGTCAATGATTTGACTTCCTCATGGCATTGCTCAGATCATGTTTATATTGACTTGTAGAATTGGTACGAGACTGATTGAACCATTCTTGGTGAGCAAACACAAGGGTGATATTCCACACGGACGACTTTTCCGCACATGTGACGTCACAGCGCGTGAGGTAATATCTAAGCCTCTGGTGCAAACACTGAATATGTATCCTCCATGTGTATTTTGCTTTTGGCAAATAAGTTGAGACGATAAGTTATTGGACGAATACGGTATTCGCTAATAGCTCTGTTCACCGAAGAAATGTTATAACCACCAGAAGATAGCATCAACAACAACAACCACATCTTTTATAATTGCCTCAGTAAAATGAACTTGAAATAAAGAGAAAGGTCTTTTGACTTGGTTGAACTTTACGCAATGATTCAATGTGGTTGGTTCTTGTCCGCTAACTCAACGATTATCTTAATCAACAACTAGCAAATTTACACAGCGTCCTATTAATGCTTTCTCTTCTCTCTTGGCAAAGCCATACGGTGAACTTGTGGCCCCGATTTTTCGTAATCAGTGTTTTTCCTGACAGAGCCAAGCGCTTGGTATGCACTTTGTACATGCTCGAAGAACTGAAGGTATGCAGTCGAATTGTGAATCAGTTGAATCTCTCATTTATGATTCTCGCCAGCACGAACTAGAATAAGGCGATTGGATTTCCGTCTCACATTTTTATAATTTAAACCACCGTAACCTCGAACTTTTGTTTGTTCGCTCACACCTCCCCCTGAGTTAAACACAGTTTGCCAGTTCGTGACGGTCAAAACTAAGGATTCTGTGGTCCCAAACATTGAAAAATTACGTAAAGCGACTCTCCATCCGGCCCTTTATTGATTATGCATGGGTTAATTGGGGAGCAACCTCTCCGTGTAATTTTAAACGGGTCTTAAATTGCGGAAAGGCGCAGTCAGAGTGAGTCAATGGTTAGAGTTAGGGTTAAGAAAACTCGAGATGTTTCGTCCTCTGAACTCTTTGGCAGACCGGAGTAGATCACTTTAAACTGATTTCTTTATAGATATACAAAAAAATGTTGCCCTGATTGTCTTTGTAGGTGAACCCAACGACAAAGATCAAAAAGAAGGAAGACCCTTGTGGAAGAGCAGGAATTTAAAGCTAATTGTCGGTTAGTACACTTTGTGTCAAAGCTCGATGCAAACTTTTAACGATTGCAAAAGAAGGTGAGACAAAAGTTTAAGAAAATTAACCCAAAATAAACAAAAGAAAACAATAGTTCTAAAACCAGAAAGGAAAGAAAAGAAAAAGAAAGCAAATTGAACTCCCAAAAAAATGGTTTTTAGTTTCCTTTTATTCATATGACTGAGTGCGTTTGCATTTTCATAATTAATACATTAAAAATAGTTGAGTTTAAGCTTGGATACGCTGGGTGAGAGTATCATTGATTACCGGAGGTCATCATCAGATCCAAGAGTCGTTTTATCGTGCCACTGTACATTTAAGACATTTGAAATAAATTTCTTTTGATTTATGATATTTCATTGTTTTATTTTGCCATATTCAATAAGGTCAAGTGAGCTCCGCAAGAGCACATGCAGGAGAACTTCAGTTGTAAATCAAAACATAGGCATAGCTAATATAAATTTTGGAATGTCAGCAATACATTGCTTCATGGCAATTCTTCGGGCTGAGCTCTAACAGATTCCACATGAAAAGGCACATTCCGATCCATACGTTTCACAAGATTGCTCTTCAAAGGCCGCAAACATGCAGAAGTATATATCGGGGTTTGTGTCTTGACAATCAGAACGTTCAACAAGCTCCGTTCCTGAGGGATAAATAATAAGGGAGAACCATTTGAATCAAGAAAACAATTCTAAGAATAAAAAAAAAAACAACAGAAAAGAAATAAAGAACAGAGTTAGTTAAATAATCACACGACTCATCGGGTCAAAAAAAGAAAAAAACTGGAACTAGAAACTGTGTTTATTTTGTTGAGTTGGACGACGAAAGTTTGTTTTTATGGACCAATTGAAGTGTTTGGTTATAAAATCGGGAAGTTAAACAACTCTGTAGAATCTAACTTATCGAGTTCCTAGCTGCTCGTGCTTACAGTGACAGACTACTCAACAATTAAACGCCATTTTATTCATCGTCTTGGCTACGTTCTAAACAGGTAAAAGTAAAGTGAGCAGAAAAGACTATGAGTAGATGGACTAAAGCCTTACGTTTATCTAGTGCTCGGAGAAATCTTTCTGCAGCAGAATTCCCCTTCAGATCCCGCCTTACGAGAGACATTCCCATGCCACTGGAAACTAAGCACAGCAAGAGAAGAATTGTCACGGTCATTTTGAAATCCGCCATCTTCTAGCAATTCTGTTAAATGAATAGAGAAAGTATTAAGACAAAGAGTCTTCGGAAAATCATCGTGAGAAAAAATAATTGCAGCCTATGGAACAAGATGATAAGTTAGACTCAAGTCAATAGCTCTATCACATTCACGTATATATTCAAGTACAATGTGGAATAGATAACCACAAGTAGTTTTTTTCAAAGGCCAAAACTAAAGGCCTACGTTCCCGGCGAGTGCAATTTTAGTCTATAAATTTACGAGCGCTTATCTATTTTAAATTAAAAAAGAGGAAGTCATCTTGTTTTTTGTTCATAATAAACATGAAAAGTTTTGAGAGAGCCTTTCATAATTAATTATAAGTAGAAGCCAGGCGTGCCAATCACATATAAAACTGAATTTTCGAACCCTGCGAAAGTCCTTCTGCGTTCGATCAAAATAACTACTCTTCCTCTTTTCTTTTTTTTCTTTTTTGCCTCTTCATTTCTTTAATAAGATTGTAAGCCCGTGGGTTCAAAGCCCGGCCGAGTGGTTGATATCCTTTTATTTTGCAATGAATCACCACTTCTCTGCACTATCAGTCTAAGAATTGCATTTCTCCTAGCCAATCAGAATGAGAAATTTATTTTTATAGTGATCATTAGATAAGTAATAGTTATTTGTCAGCTATTATTTAATTCTCGCTGTCTCCGTTGTGGTTTTATTCCGAACAAATCATTTCATCGTCTCATTCATTATTTTATTCTATTACCTTGAATATGCGATCTATCCTTGCAAAACTACTCAGCCAATCGTGGAAAGATCGCTTTCACATCTGATTAATAATTCGGTTTGGTCCAGTTGTTATTAACTTTCCTTAAGAAATCATATCAAAGGTACACGCAGATACCAGTTTTGACCAAAAGAAAATGCTATGTTGATATGTCGGAGTTGCGTTATTGGAAAGAAGAATACCATTTTAAAAATTGATTTTCTGGGCAAATATACGCTTTCGGCAGTTATAAAAATTTCCATTGGTCAGGCGCAAACAGCTCCTTCCAAATAGGATTATGTTTCTTGATCTTTTTAGCCAGAAAAGAATTACAAGGCTTTTTGGCAATTTAAAAGTTTTACCACCGTGCAAAAAATAGAACAGAGCATTTTGGAGCTGCAAGACACTGTTACACCTTACAAGTAAATATTCATGTTTACGCATATCCCTAAAGGATGGTTGTACTGTCGTATCCATGGGTAAGCTACCATTCTTCTATTAAGAAGAAATCGGAGTTTTATCGTAGACATCGCACAAGAATGATACAAAAATTGTCACTTTCGTCAAAATCCCAAACCTTTCCCGAACTTAAAGCGATATAAATAGTATCAAGGACAAACTAAATTTCAGTGCAATTAATGTAAGTGAAATCAATTTTTGGCGAAAAATTTACTATGTGAGAACTTGGCATCTGTTTTTCCGAAATATATAATATTTGTGTCAAATGTAGAAGGAAGAAAAAAATTACCATAAAACACAGAATGCATGCAGTTGAAACTCCACCTTTTAGAAAAGAAAGAAACTGAAACAAGCCAGTGAGCTATGAAATCCCAAAATCATGCGAGTACTCCACTTCTTAATAGCAAAGAAACAATCAAGGGGCCAGGAATTTTTTACTATTGATAAAATTATGAACTTACCTACGAGTTGATAATAAAATTATTAACTTACCTGGGAGTTGTCTCTCGGAGAAAACTTGTCTTCCTCTGGCTGAAAGTCAAATGCTTATGTGAAAAATTAGAATGGTGACTTATCCTAAATATACATTTTGAATTATTAGCTCAATGTCGTGATTGGATGTGACCTCAACATATTAAAATGAATTAGCAATCATTTTTCAGTAGAACTAACAATAAATTTCTTTTTTCCTCTTCTTGTTTAATTAACACGTGATTGTTGGAGATATCAAAATCATTATAATTCCTCAAATAGGATGACAATATGGATTTATTGCGTTTAATAATTGATGAATTAATAAGCTTATCTCTGAGGCTTTGAAAATGATTTATAGTAGATTTGTTGAGATGGACTCGCACGGCACCGCAGCAATATTCCATTTCGCCAATTGCGATGATGTAGAGCTTTTTTAATTTATCGGGCGTGTATCTCTAACTCTACGATACTTGAGTCGTGTCTGTTCATTTTCGTGTTCTATTGTCATGTTAGAAGAACGATTTATGGCTTTAATGACGCTTTTGTTGAACCTTCACCCTTTAAACTGAGATGCTTTTTAAAGTTAAAAAATCTGAATATGAATTAAACACGTACTTAGCAATGCACAATTAATTTTCTGAAAGGACTTCCACGATGTGTAAACACATTTGCCGCGGTCCATTCAACTAAAAGTTGGCGTCAGACGAAGTCTCAATAAAAGGAAACTAATTATCCTTATTGTAGAACTTATTTCAGTAATTCGGCTAGCTATTGAGTGCAAAGTTACATTTTTATTATTTAGACTGTGCATGTTAATCAATTCACTTTATAGTTGCTCGACCTATGGCACTTAACTTTTCTACAGTTGAGTAGCTCTAAAAGTAAAATAGCTAAGAGCATTATGAGAATGGCCTAGTTGCTTCCCCGCAACACTTTTGAACTAACATATTAGCTTGATACTACCTTTTAAGCAAAATACATCTTCTAATTACTCGAAAGAAATTGTCCTAATCACTCAACCACCGCAAGAATCAACCCACCTCCAATTGCTGCTTACTTGAATAGTGATAAGGGGAAAAGTAATATATCTCGTGAAAAACTCATGAGGGCCGGTGTATTTTGGTGAATTTAAAGGGAAATTACGGTCGGAAAATAGACTTAAAATAAGTTTGGAAATGGGATGAAGAATGGATCTTTTGGGTCAATTTGGCTGAAATCCTGCAGATCACTGAGTTAAACAGGATCTTCTTTTAAATTAAGATGTTCAAGCCCTGAATATTAAAGGCACAGCTGCATATAAATGACAAATACTACGTGGGCAAGAGCCAATTGGACAAAATGTTTTTTCTTACGCTCAATACTTCGAACACAGTTGGACATCGATTCACTTATATCATCCACCTTGTTTTGTAACGACAGGTAGTCGTTGCGACCACGCTAATGGTAGACCTAAGTTAATGAATTCTGTTCATGTGTGATAATAAAAGCAATTCCACCGTCGAAATTGAGGTTTACGATACTACGATGACGTGATATGCGGTTTAACACTCTCAGCCTTAACGCTTTCTATGCACGGAAGTTATTCACGGAGACAAGCTCACTCAATTGATTGAAAACCAGCTCCGGTGCCACTGGTAATCGAGCCTGCAGGGAACAAAAGATATCAGGAACGGCATACTTGAGCCAAAGTCGCCTAAAAGGCGGGTAATGGTGAATAAATGGTCGACAGAGTTCGTTTGGTTAAAAGTTTAAGGGCGCGTAACGGTGAAAGCTGGAAAACATAAATATTTTTAGTCTGAGGGTCAAAACCATAACGCGCAGTTCCGCATCAGCTGATGCTCAAGTTAATTTTAAAATAACAAGTTAAGTTATAAATAAATTGAAAGAAAGGAGGATAAACTTCATTTCTGTGGCCGATAATGCCGCTTGGAATTTTGTTTCAAAACATATCATCAAGAGATGTGGAAAAGGAGGCGTGACAAGCAAGTCGTCAGTTTGTGGGGCAAGATTCAAAATGGCAGCGTTTGTAATCTAATTTTGCTAAAATGTCAAAACGCATTCATTTTTTTTATTTTTTAAAGGAATTTTTCAGTGGTCGGATAAATATTACTGTTCCTTTAAAACGTATTTGTAAAAAAAATTGATCTTAATAGATGCTAATTAAGTTTCAGCCGCAGTATTATGAGATTAGACTTAAGAAAGTACGTGTTATTTTGTGAATTTTCAACTTAGTAATACCTTATATTTGCAGCCGGAGACAAAGAAGTCATTGTAGGCGTCTTAAATTGAGGCAAATATCTGACTTGCAAGTTCTTGCCTCGAGTCACTCTTAGTAAGCGTCACGGATTGCTTTGCCTTATGGCCTAATCAATGATCTGTTGTGATTTGTTTCCAATAATTTGCAAGAAATGTCAATATAATAATTATCGTCTGTGTCCGAAGAAATCATTGGCGATGTGGATTGTGGCGTTTCAACTACACACCGTTACATAAGAGGTCGACTGATCATGTTTGATCTTATGAGGCACTAGCCTTCGTTGTAATTTATTTTATTACCAACAACTTTATTCACGCTTTTATCGGTATGTTTTCTATAATCGATGATATATTCCCTGTCACACGAGATGCATTGAAAAATTGAGATTAATTGAATTCAAAAGGAAAGTGTGAATAAAAAAAATTCCCTGCACACTCTTTCAAACTCCAATGATGTTAATCCCTGTTACCTCATTATCCAGAATTTCTCTCTAATTTCTCCCATTTTCGCTTGAAAAGGCCACTTCATCCTCAAGTAAACTCAGCTATCAATACAAACAGATTTCCATGAAATATGGATTTTTAGCTGAATTTAACATTTTTTACACAAGTTTCTGTCATCGATTAAGAGTTAGAAAACGTTGAACCCGCGCAAACGATTTCGAGCATAGGGCGGGTACCAAGCGCTTGACATAGATTTTATTAAAATCACATTTGGCAGTCGTGAGACTGAATTACATGTTTTAAAACAATAATGGATAATCTATCTGCATACGATAAATATAATAATGAAATTTAAACTATCAAGTGGCCTTGGCTGCATGGTGCATAATAATGAGTGAGTTCTTTAATCTGTTAGTAATGATTAATGGCAACGAGTAAACTCTTTTATGCCTCCGTTCACGATTACATGGTCCACTTTTAACCGGTAATAGGTTTTCCAAAGTTTGTGTCTCTCGTTGACATATGTAGTCTCGATCTGATTAAATAGCATTTAACACTGAGTTTCTCTTCTCTCAAACAGAGTTCCAAGTTTTGCTTTAGCAGTTGCTTCTTTATAATTGAGGTCTGGAAAAATTATCTTTAGCGCTAGACATAGACCGCTTTTCCATCTAGAGCTACCAAAACAGATTCGAATGACAGAAATTTAAGGACTATTTTGGAGCTGCTCAAATCTTTAGATAAGTCTCTCGCTTCGAAAAATTTTAATTTTGGTGTTGAGAATTTTCACACGAAAATTTAACGTAAGTCATCGCGGTTACAACATCATTTTTCATTTTCCCAGGGAATCTTTCATGTATTTAGTCCACCGCTATAATGTAGCAAAGCTTAATAGACTGCATCAGATATTTTGGAGTATAATCATCAAAGTTACTGGCAATAAAAATTTCCTAGATAAATTTTTGTGATAAGAATTCTCATTCTTACAGCAGAGATCCTGCCTCTTATCTTATGAATTCTGAAATTGCGATTCTTTTCGTAAGATTTGCAATTAAACATTCTCTCTAGAAGAACTTTCTACTTCATTGCCTTCTAGAAAGAATTTACGTTCTTGAGAAAAGAATTCCCGATTCTTGTGGTAAGAGTTTCTGAAAAAGAGATTCTTCTCAAGATATTTAGGTGTGATGGATTCTTACTAGAAGAATTCTCTTCTATTCAGTCTTGTCTCAAGAACCTCGATTCTCCTTGCAACAATCACAATAAAATTATTCTTGTGATGAGAATTTTGGTTCTTAATCGGAGAAAATGCAATTTGGATAATTAACAGTGTGATGCATCCATTTTGAAATCACAGATGATCTTTCAATCTAATTGGCTTTCATCAGTGCGACTCATTCACGAATCGCACCATTTTTGCCCTAAACGCATCTCTCTCTCAGCGAATGAGAGGCCAGCACCTAAAATAAAACAACCAGTCAATCCTGAAGGCTTGTTTAAAGTAATCAATCAAATAGCAGGAAAATGAAAGACAAACCAGGTTAGTACTGAAGCAATGAAATGTTTGTGCAGACTAAAAGATCCTTTATTTGAGCGATTGCATTTTGCGATTTTAAAAGGGATACTATAAATTTGAAATTAAACTTCGTGTCGTACAATTTTGGTCTGATATTTCAATTCACGCACATGATTTCAGACCAAATTGCACTCCAATTACTGCAATCACCCATATTAATCGAATCTGTTCCTTTTAATCGATGATATGTTCTCCTTTACTCCTTTGAAGAACCCAAGATAAGGCACGTGTTTTAAACCTTTTCCCACGGCCTCTCAATCGGGTTCGATAACGACAGGCCGCAGTTCTAGCGGTTTAATTTTCCTGTGACAGTCCATTGGTACTCTGTTACATCGCGGTTCCACTTGCGGTTACTAACCGTGACATTCTAGGGAAAAATTGATGGTTGAACCTCGCTGGTGTAACGAACCATTCAGTGAAGTAAGAATTAGGAATGAGTTTTACCTCCAATGCAGTCTGGAGCTACATTTTCTTTTCAATAGGAAAAAAATTGAAATAAAGCAAAATGTAAATTCATAAAGTAAGGCACTGGACATTTGAGAGTCAGGATGTGAATGTAATTATCAAATATACAGACATTTGTGGTTATTGAGATTACAATTTTTTTCTTCATTTATGCTCTTATCTCATCCTTGCTGATTACATGATTTCGCTGGTGGATTAAACTAGCCTACAGCCACCTTCATTGCAAAAAAAAGTTGAGTTAAAATTAAATGCGAAACAAACAAATTACATATCAATTCAACCTTTTCGGGAAATTTCGATGAAACAGCCACAATCGTCATAGCAAGAAACTTCTTATCAATTTAATATGAGTACAATGCGCCCAACAGTTTATTTATTTATTTATTTTTTTTATACAGATGGTAATCATGCTACGATATCTGAGTAGAATTGCCAAACATCGCAACTATGAGAAAAAGAAACATAAACATTTCTCAGCTGATTACCAGGATTGTTTTTTGGAAACCTAATTGTTGCTATGTCGCTGTTCGGAGAGGGAATTGTTTTTCAAGATATCAAGAGGCAAGCCCTCGTCTTTCCAAGACCTAACGATACATGAAATGGTTGGAAGATTTGCTTTGCCCTTTCTGAAAATAAAGCAGTGATGAAAAGATGAGTAATTCCAAGGGTTGTTATATAATTGATACTGAGGATTGCGAAACAAACAAATTAGTCACATAGCTTGGCCATGTTTTATGGTTAACCAAACAAACTCAACTGAGGTGTCTACAAAAAAGATTAAGTTCCACTCAGACTTTCGTTTCTTTTCTTTTTTTTCCATATTTCGAGGGGTTATTTGGGACTACTAGAGAAGTTCCCGAACGTTTATTTCCTTGCAAATTTCACCTACCGACTCGGCTAATGTGGCCATGAAACTGATTCGAAATCATAGATGAAGCCATCTAAAGTCTGAAATCAAAAAGAAACATTTTAATGTCAGGTATAGAAAGCTTCATTGAAAAATGATTAAGTGAAAAGTGTAAATCCTTCTTATCTCACTTGATTTTATCATTAATCATTAATTATTTGAAATCGCTTTAATGTCATTACCGAGCAAACGCAAACTACGTTTACATTTAGCAGTTGTCCGCCTTCGAAAAGTAATTCTAGATCAATTGTCAAACATCAATTTTCTGGTCTTGTCATTTCATTGTAAGTTGAATAACAGTTATCATTAATTTGGTAGTGATAGCAAATTTAAGGCTAGCAGCTACTGTAGCAACAAAAACTTTGATTTCAAAGGAGATTTTTAAAGTTTACATTATTATCACATTTCTTTGCAGAATTATTTGCAATGAAGACAATCAACACGCTCCTGATCATATTCGTCCTGACCTGTTTAATCTCTCTGTCAAATCCTATGGCAATAGGAAAAGGTCATCAAAAAGAACTATCTTCCAGTACTTTTCTACGACAATTTTCCATTGGTAAGAGAAACAATAATGGACTCATTATTTTTAAGTATTCAATAGTGGGATTGGTGTTCCTTGTATAATTAAATTTTGCCTATCATTGCATAAAAATAACTTCATCTTCTGAATTTTACCCAGCTTCTTCTTACGAGTTTTGATACATAGAGCACTGTAGTCTAAGTTTCTTTGACTTTTCGTTGTGAAGCCTCAAGTTTATACTTTGCTGGCTCAGTTTCTCTCGCTTTGTAACATACTTCAGTAAAAAAGGTGGACAATTTTGTCATTTCTCTGCTTTTCAGATGATACCGAACAAAAACGATTACTGCCATGTGAAGACGTCGGAGACCCATATCACTGCTTTTATTTAGCTGTGGTTGAAGATAATTGCGATCAGCATGGTGGTAACCTGTGTAGTTATTCTTGCGGGCTGTGTTAAAAACAGGGTCAATATAAGTTTTCCCAAAATATGAGTGTTTTCAGCGGAAAACTGTTGACAGTCTCAACGCTTTGATGTTACTGGAGAAAGGGAAATAAAATAGAATTGTGAAAAAACCAATTTACATTGAGCTCACGAAGAATACGCTTTTACCGAAATCGGCGGTGGATTAAATCTCTTTTCGCAAAACGGTTTTCACCAGCCAATATGATGTTTATAGTCTGCGAAAAATGACAGAAGGACAACTTTTAAAAATGTACTAGGGTTGTCATAAGCTTATCAATTTGATAACCCCGTCAGGTTCTTTCATTGAAGACTTTGAAAATATACGCGTTGATTATTTTCCCTTTTCCTGTCGGCCATCTTACCAAAAAGGTAAAAAGCTTTGATAGCTGTATTATAGCTGATAGCTAACTGGGCTGAAAGGTTGGAAAGAGAAAGTATATGTATTGCAGATCAAACAGATCAAAATGATTGCATTGACTTCCTATATTAAATTCTCATTGTTCATCATCAGGCACCCATAATGAAGGGGTTTTTTTTTGTTTTTTTTTAGTTTAGGAGTATTGACCACAGATAAAGGCGCCAAGCTGCGCGTTTGAGGATGCTCTTTTAAGCTTGTAGACGATTATTTTATTCGATTAAACCTACAGGAAAAATAATTGATATTCCCCGATCATTCTTGAAATAGCCGTACCTCCATGTTTTCAAGTATTTATGAAGTTTGGTTGGAATTTTATCGTCAAGTGACATAAAGATTTTGACGATTTGTGCTTGTCAGCAATGTGGTTCTTTAGGGAACATTTTTCGAGAATTGCTTCTATTTTAATTAGCAGACGATATGCTATGATAATTATTTTCTAACATAGTCTTTTCAGCTTTTCTTTAATCTTGTTATCCATGGAGCAATAAAAGGGGGTGGAAATTAGTAAAAAGAGTTTATTTTTCAGCGTTTAAGTTGGCAATTTATTAACGTTTAGTATCTACGAGAATATGGAAAGTAGTGTGCTAAAAAATTTTAAGTTGTCGTGAGATAGACATACGAATCTCGGAAGTGTTCATGGCAATAATGCATTTTTCATACAAAGAGAAAATGGACAAATGGTTCACCAATAGCTATAACGCATGATTCAGTTTTGTTATTGCGGAAGTATTGAGCAGATCATAGCACTCCTAAAAGGAAAGTAAAAAGTACTTTCTCACTTTTGTTCATTTTATTTAACGGAGTCTAAAACTTACATTTTGTCGCTGTTAATTACTAATGAACAAAAAGAAGAGCATTTGAATTTCGGATAATTTAGCTCAATTATTAAAACGAGTTTTGGAAACACATTCTGAGTTCCACTTTCGTATGGTTCCACTGCTACAAAGGCTTCAATATACATGAAATAGACAACTCTTTACAGACAGCATCGGGCCTGCAATGTAAAAAGATAAAAAATAAACTTAGAATTAAGAAAGATCTCATTAACCATTATTAAAGAGCACGTTTGCTTTCGAAAAAAAAAAGGAACGAGAACGTAGCATTGGTATCTTTCCTTGGTTGTATGAAATTGATGTGCATGTTGAGATGCAAACCTGGTTTTGCATTCAAAATTATCGACCTCGCCTACTGAAGGGGGCTCTTTAGAAATTGGTCAGATAACCAGCGCATCTAAATGTTAACACTGAAAATTACACTAAGTAAATGGCCCAAAATTCATATCTGCTCGAACAGTCATATAAAATAATAGTTACACATAGTCATACATATTAAAGAGTACACTTGTCAAACCATCAGAAAGCGTTTAAAATTTTATACCTAGCAAAATCCGCACATTCTTCTGCAATTCTGTTTCATGATTCCTGGTTGATAAAGGCAGGATTCCTCGTAATATACTTCTAGCTGGCAATAAATTTCGCCTGCAGCATTTCTACATAAAGGAGCTCTCTTCTCTTCATGAGGAACAGCTGAAATGAACCATAAAAAAGTGATCTCAAAGTGATCTCACATCCTTAAATATCAAAATCTGGATGGAGCTGAATTTTGTTTTGATGGTTTTTACTAGGAAATGCACATCAATTTTACTGGAACAAGCGCACTTGTACACCAGAATAAAAATATACTTAAAGACTCTCGTTGCTTATGGAAAATTAAGACTCCTCCGCACAAAGTGGGCATAGTTTGAAGGTTCGAAATTATTCCTACGCCGGCAGAGAAATATCTCCACATTAATCATCGATGTATTTTTGGCGGTATTAGACCCCTTTAAAACCTGACCGTAAAGATATATACTGGAGTTTCTGCTGTTTTTGACTGTCGCGATTTTAAATTTTTCTGAAGCAGTGTGGAAGGAAAATATCTATAATCTGTTTTCTGTTGTAAACACAAAACTTCTTTGCGTTTTGAAAGTAAAAAACGCTGCATTTTAATCTACTTGGCGTAAATTTTTAAGAGGCCTAGGTATGGCTCATTATGATTCTGCCTACAGAATTACCCACTCCATTTAATTTCATCATAACGATTTCATAATCAAACCACAAGAAAATAAAATGAAAGCAAAGTAAGGAGGAGGGGGCGTATACAAAGCGCAAAAACGACTACAACGAGAACGTGGTGAAACAAAAGACTAAAACAACGTGTCTAGCGTTATACACATCATAGCCACTAAATGCAAAACAATGTTGTGAAATAATTTTTAAATTTCGTGTATCGTGAGAGAGAAGCTGGAGGTCCGAAGGTAAATTTTATTCTCGATTCACACTGTCGTTAAATATTACAATAAAGAAAACATCTTGGCCTCTTGGGGAGTATTGACGATTTCAAACCTTCGAAAATTTGAAAATTCCTAAGGCAAATGGAAGTTATATCGTTATTGACGTTTTCTTAAGCGTCACCATAATGAGTGTTTTTACTCCAGCCAATCATTGTTGCTTTTAAAAGAAGAAAAAAGCCAGAAGTGTTTTGAAAACGGTAAGGTTATCTATATCTTCCTGAGTAAGTTGCACGATTTTACTCATAAGTTTGTTTGTTCCCGAGTTTTTTACTTTTTTTCATCGCAATTAAACATTTATTACCTCCTTGCATTTCGAGTTGGTTTATTTACTTTAGATGTGTGGGTTCATCTTATATGAGGCAATCATTTTATGAGAATGTTTACTTAGTTTAGTGTAGAAATAACTGTGAGGTGTAACTCACTATCTTTATATACAAACACAAGAGCCTTTAAGTACGAACCTAAAGAATACACTTCACCATATGCATATTGCTTATTTGTGGTCTTTTGCTTTAGTCGAGTTCGTGAGCCAAATGGAATTTCCTATGAACTCATTAGTGTTATCAATTGCGGGGATTTTGAAAGGCGGTGAAGGAATGAGATTGTAAGAGATAGACATGACGCAGAAACGAAGTCTCCATAAATTTCTTTCCTTATTTCGGCAGTTTGAATTTTACCATCTGGCGTATTGACATAAAAAAGGGTTTTGAAATATGAATAATTAAAACCCCAAAACGAATATTACAAGTCAAAAGAAGGATCGTTAATCAATAGAAATCGATTGTTATTAGAAGAAATTCTTCACATTTAGGCACAAAGGCTCGACATTTCTTAGGATTCGAGAATTTTATTTGCAGATCTGTCCGCTTCAAGCTGTGCTCTTGTAGAATGATGTTTCTAATACTGGAATCTTCTTGCCCACCCGCGAGCGAATGATGGTAACGGCATCGACGGGGATAAAAAGCGCTAGTGAACAAAGCCACAATCTTGTTCATAAACGAGGGCGATTGTTAATCGCAATTGACGTTGGAGGTATAAAATGATGCCTACAACCATTGTTCAGGGACGAGAAAAAAATTGCTTCCTCGCTCAAGAGTAAGCTATATCCATAATTAATTACAAACAGGACCCATTAGACAGATGCTTTAGTTAATAGCATCAAGTTAACAAATATCTTTGAACTTTATGCTAATTTTTGAGCCAACTCAAGGAGAACAATTTAAATTCTAACTTTCTCATATCTTATTCACAAACAGTCTATCATATTATTTGTAAAATAGGATCTATGCATTTCATGTCGTCAGGTGTTTTGCAGGACGTTCTAAGTACGAGTGAAAATAAGATAGATCATTGACTCTTTGTACGCGAGGTTCATGGGTGGTATGTAGCCGAATCTAGAATGGTAGAAAGTTATCGATAATATATGCATATTCTTTCAAACTCTGCAATTAACATAAGGTAGGGAAAATATGTAAGCATTTTTACAGAAATAAAAAAGAGTAGTGAAACCTGGCAAAATAAACTACTAGATTAAACAATGTCCTATTCTTCATAGCTGAATTCAATAATTCTATTTATTATCTTTAAGAAGTGACTTTTGAAATGTGCTACTTGGGCCAAGGGACGATGCAAACCAAACTTTATTTCTGTAGGTTGCTTCAAGATTGGTTCAACTCTTGTACATGGCTGCATTTATTATGACATTCTCTCAATCAGCTAGTAGATGATAAATATTGTCCTACCTTTGTCGTAATGACCGGATTTTCCAAGCTCTCTGGTAAAGTCTTCTCTTGGAAATGGCACAGCCACAATCAAAGAAACCAGTGTTGTTAACGTAAGGCACGCAAGGAACTTCATTATGAACTAGATATCGCTGTAAATAATTTAAATATCGTGACGTTATTTTTTACTTGGGTATGAACACAGCTTGTGTTAAAAAAGTCATCATTTAGGGTAGCGAAGCAGGCTCTTTCTAGGTATTTAAGCAATAAAACAAGGTGACAAAATTTATTACGCTGGCCGTACTCCGATTCAATCGGCGTAACATATGGCAGTCCTTTTCATTGTCCAACACGCGATCTGAAATTGAACTCCCTATCTGGGAAGCCATTAGGAGCCTAGATATTTAAAAATAAACCGTTCAAAATGTGACTTTGAAAAGAAAAATTTCTCGAAACCGGATTTTCAGTTAAAGACAAATCACTTTTGAAATGTCCTGCCATCTAGGAAAATCAACAAACAAATGTGGAATCTTATTAGTGCGAGAAGATGCCGCTTGTTTTAGCATTCTCTATCGAGTTCCTTACTTTGGTAGTAGGTAATACTGATATCAAAGATAATTTTTGGTTCTTTAGGATGGGATTCTTGAGAAGATAGCCACAAGAGACTCACCTTCCACGTCAATCAACTTAAGTATCCGGATATGAACTAAGACTGGTTTTGGTGAAAATTATAGCGCTTGATTTCAACTTTGTGAATTATTGATAAAGATTCCATCTTTTATTGGCGACTACATGCCGATGTTTTTAATTAGCGACCAATCGATTTCTCTCGGCGGAAAGGTCTATGGCTTACTTCTAAAGTTATTTTAATCAAATTGTAATGCAAGGCTTAGTCGAACTGCTTCAAGTGATATCACCTACCCTGCTCTTTCCAAAATTTCAGCCAGCATGGTAAACAAAGGACGTGATGATAACTACAGTTGGTTGGTAGATCGATATCATTCAAAGTGAAAGACACCAAATGAAACTCTCTATCAATCTTGGCTCGGTAAAAACGTTCCTGTGTTAACTTTTTTTTCTTTTCCTCTCTTTTTTGTATATGCCCTAGCTTACGAGTTCTAGAGAGGGATAGAATAATCAAATATCTGACAAAAACACCTGGTGATCATAATAAACCTTTTTGAGAGAATATATTTTACAGGCCTGTCGAGTTGGACCATCACGAATGCTTTAAATGATGTGAATTACGATTCAGGTCAGTTTTCACAATTATTACCAATTTAAAGCAAAAATGTTGTCGGGATCTTTACTATTGATACGCTAAAACTGCGATAACAACATCTCCACAATCATGTTCTTGAATGAATTATTCAAATCGCGAGTTGTTACTACCCTTAGGCTTTATACAATTTCAGGTAAAAATTGTTCTAAGGGGTTTTCGAATTTTATAATATGTACGATATTGCATATTTCAAGCAGGAAAAGGTGGAAGTCGTAAAAAGTATAGTCAACAACATAATCTGCAGTCACGGCAACTTATTTACAAAACATTAGACATTCACAATTTCTCTATTCCTTAACAATTCTGGTCATAAGGTCAAAAATAAGGAGAGAAATAATAAACATAAAATGCAACTAAATATTAAAGAATATTTTCATTATTTTGTATTTTCTGGTATTTTGCCATGTAGGCACATACAACTAAACCTCGGCACGTGTCGAGAAAAAAATTATAGCGGAATATGGGGACAAATAAAAGTTTTTCAGTTTAAACATTGAGGCAAAGGAGAAAAAATAAGCTCAAAATTACATTATCTTCCAGTTTAATCTTCACATCGAGAAGAAGGAAAGTAGACATCAATTTTGTTCATAGTTATTGCAGATGCAAGAAACGTTGGTGAAAAAACGCCTGAAATCAGACGGCTGGAAGTTCTGATTACGCCGTTTGCCGTTTTTTGATAGGATCATCCTAAAGTTTTCGAGTAACAAAGCAGGGAATATGAATACGTATTATATGTTACCTTAAACATAAGAGATGATAGGATCAGATCATGAGTTTTAAGTTAGATACTACTAGAAACTTCGAACTTCAACCACGTTTGAATACACGCTTCATTTTCGCCATTAATTAATAAAAGGAAGTTAATGATCAAAAACCGCATTGTCATTATTTATCTACTAATGTGAATGTTGTTAGAGCAATGAAATTTAAAATTCTTTTTATGTTAATACGCTATTTTCGGTTGTCGGCTCACAGCTTCATATCAAAATTATATAAGCGGAAGAATAAAGTGTTTTCTAAATAATAAGTCTTTCGTGCATCAAACACTTGTTATTTGGTGCCCACCACAAGCCCTTATGGAATAAAAATAAAAATTTTAAAATATTTGAAAAACCTGTTTACAAAGATATTTCGAATTGTTAATAATTCAAAATGAATCTCTTTATAATCGTAAAATCGCGGGCTTACCCGATATTAGTACCAATAACAGGTGTGGAACAAATGGGAATTATAAACAATTACAATTGGTAAAATGAAAAGGTGAATTCCAAGTGCATAACAATAAACTGCCTTCAATTCTTTTTGTAAGTAGTAAGTTTGGTTTATGAAAATGTTGTGTTGTTCAGGATTTTTTTCTATCGCACTTTGTAATAATCGTCTTACTTTGTAATATCTGTCCCACTTTATAAATATTGTTGTCTCAATTTGTAATAAAGTCGTCGCACTTTGCAAGAGATTGCATTCTATTTTTATTCGCTCTGATGAAGTGCTAACGCTCGAAACGTCAGCTTTGAAACTCTCTACGGTGACCAACCTAAGTTATCAACTCAGCTGATAATACTAAACTACCCTGTTATACTCCCCCACCGACACAGCAACACTGTTTCTTTAGAAACTTGCCCCTTTTATTCATTTGAACTTTGTTATAACAGACTATCGCACTCGGTAAAAAAAATTGCCTTAATTTGTAATTAAAAAAAGCTTTGGCTGTTTGTAATAAATTACCATTGTACTTTAAAATAATATAAGCTTTCACACTTTGTAAGAACACTTGCCGCACATTGTAATAAACTTGGTATAGTTAGTCGGAGGGCGAGTCTAGATCGCAAATTATTGCTTAATTTGGGTCCTTCTCTAAAAAAAGTGGTTCTGTTGTCACCAAAGTGCTGGGTTACATTTAGCATATGTAAAGCATACGACTGAGTGGGGTCTGTGCAGTGCTCACAACCATAGGCCTGTTAGGCCTGTTTATTATTTTCAGGATAATTAATGCTGTTTTATACGAGTAGACTTGTTTACCCATAGACATGCACACAAAGTTTATAAAAATGAAGAAGAGCTGATGATCTGAAACTCAGGAAAAATGCTTTCTGCCTACATTGTAAGCCTGTGCTTGCATTGATGGAACATAGTACTGACCAGAGATTTAATTGCTGGCAAATGGTGATATTTTCAATTTTGCCATGTTCTGAAATAAGATGTTTAATTTCCTTAGGTATCCTAGATGAATGAACAAGAAATTGAGTTTTAAACATATATTTAAGCACGGAACGGGTAACTTTTTTTAGTAAGCCTATAAAGAAAATTCCCAAAATGAAAAGAGGCCACTTATAAACATTGAATAAACAGTAGCGTATTTCCGAATTGTTTATAGCACAAGGTTAGGAGATTCAGAGAAACATAAGGAATTTTAAGAAGCAAGTGTCTCTTTTAATAAAATGAAAGGTATGCGTATGCCCCATTGCAGAAATTCCTACCCAAGTACTCTAATTTCCCTGTATGCGGAAGTATACATCAATGGAAAACGCAGTGCATTGCGTGCGATTTGAAAATGCAAATCTAGCGCCAAAAAATAGAGACTACACTTCTGACGATGGCCACTCGTCCCTTTCGCCGCCAATTGGTAAGGATTTTAAATATTGGAGAGTACACCTGGATGTTAATAGACTACGATTACCTTGGTTCTCCCTTGTTTAAGCTCATGCTCTGCTTTTTTTTTTTTCCTTGTGCAAGATATATTTAAGGATTTTTCTATCGATCATTAGCTTGGCCGTCTTAGAGTATCCTATTCCTTCTGTTTTTGTTTTGTTTTGTTTTTTTTAATGGAGGGAGAAAAAGCGACACACCAAGGGCGGCTATCGTAATGTAAGATCTCCACTAAAGTTACTTATGGTGTTTAGCAAAAGTACTTAACAAACTAAAATAATATTTCAGAATAGAATGCAGATTATTACTAAGGATGGCTGGGCGCAGTTTTTCAAGCTCTGGCCGACAATATTCTGGGCGCGTAAAAGCAAACCTTCCCCCCCCCCCCCGATCGGTTTTCAAGCATCTGTTGACTGAAGGATTGAAATTTACAACGAAGGATGTGGCATGGCAATCGTCATTAATATACAAATGTTATGGGGAATTTCCTTCAACATTATTTGGGGACGGTCTCGGAAGGTCCTCGATATATTTTTTTTAAATTTCAGAATGTTCTCTTGAGGGATAAGATAAAGTAAAGAGAGGAAAGTACACCATTATTTAGGCACGATAATAAATTAAGCGTGAAGCATGTGGAGTGGTATAAATAAGGACACGTGCTGAAAAAAACAACAAATAAAAAAGGATAAAATATGTGTACAGATTTAAGTAAACCGAAGTGAACTTTATCACATAAACTGTGGTGTTATACAAGGATTTCCGGCCCTGAGAAAAGCCGTAACAACACACATAAACAAAAACCATCGTATTTTTTTTTATGTGTGTTGATATAGCCAATTAGCTGCTTACACGTCACTCGCCTTTGGCGCCACTCGGTTGATGAGTAAACGGCAAAGCCTTCATGATTCTCAGTACAAGTTGTTTGTCGCAGCTTTCTCGAAATATGGCGACTAAAACACTAAAAGATCCGTATCGCTGACAGACGATGAGGTTCAAACTTTCCTAGAAGGGAAAGAAAACCAATATACTAAACGAAAAACGAAAGTTTCGTATTCAGTGGCTTTGGTGTTAGCATTTCTCTCGGCTGAGAATGAAAATCGACATGTGGAAGATTTGCCACTGGCCGATTTTGGCCGTTTACCTGAAAGACTTCATCTGTCGGTAAGGACAACGTCAATAAATGAGAATTTTGTTAATTGAAAATTACGATCGTTGTTGTTTTTGTAATCATAATTCAACGCATTTTTCCGTCTTAAGAGTCAGCGCTAACGCACTCTGCGATTGTTATTCGAGGATTGTCGATTCCTTTATTTTCATTCGTTGATGAAGTCGGCTTTTCTTTCCAGTAAAGGGCTATTGTGTTTATATGATAAACAAAATAATACATGGTTTCTTGTAGATATGGAATTCCTCTTCTTGTGTTCAATTCGACGTCTTACTCGTTCGCCGGGCTCACGTTTTCGTATCAATCATGAAATGTACATCGCTGTTTAGTCTGTTCCAACCAATTAAGTGTTGCCGTTCCAAATTACGATGCCGCAAAGTTTATTTTAGATTTATGAAACATGATACTGTTCAGGTAATGAGCTCTGAATTAAATTCTAAAGAATCAATTATATTTCGAAAGACCAATTTTCAATATGATCTGGGCTCTGGTGCTAAATTAAAAATGAGTTTCTCTTATCGATGGGGAAGTTCTAAAATAAGACGTTTCATTTCCTGTGGTAACCAAGATGAATAAACAACAACTGAGTTTTAAACACATATTTAAGCACGGAATGGGTAATTTCTTCTAGCTAGCCTACCGAGAAGTTTCTCAATGCCGACGATAATTTCTCACTTTGTTAGTTTTAGTTTCTTTATCTACGCAGACGAGTAATTTTAATTTTAGGTGTGCTAAAAATTAAGGAGAAAGAATAACGCTTTAAAATCTTACGTAGAAAGACGATAAATGTATTTTAAAAAGTCACGCTCAATAGAGCTGAATGGAAAAAAAAAGGAAGCGGTCTGAACAATTTGGAACTGTTGAATCAGTCATTTTTGATCTGTACGAGCCCTGCCAAAACCAAGTGGTTTCAATGATTCGTATATGTAAATGTTCGTTCAGTTAATTACATTTCCTATCACCAAGTTCATGAAAATGTTTAAAAATTGATGCGTAATCGTTAAGGTATAATAATTCTCCAGATTTTCTCGATTTCGCTTTGAGAAAATTAACCACAAATTACATAGTAAGAATCTTATTATCCAGCTGCACTAAATAAAGCACATGGAATGCACGAATAGAGTTTAAACATTTTGTTTGTCTTTTCAGTCCTCCTGTGAGCTCGTCAAAATACATCGAACCTCGTAAAAACACTGCTTTATTCTAAGATAAAACACCTAAACTGCGGAGTCAAGAATTATTCCGGCCTCCTTATGTCGCATGTTGGTGCACGAACTTCCCTATTTTTTAATGTTACCGTCATACGCCTTCTCCTTCTCGAGAGCGTTTATGGATCCCTGTATAATATCAGATACAGATAAGGACTGATGTGAAAAATGAATAGCTGAGATATGATTCTACGTTTTATCCTATCTAATATTATATGATTGGTTACCTTGCTCGTTAGCTAAAACAAATTTATCATTCAATGGAAAGTTCCCTATTTAACGACACCGATTCGATGTAATGGAGACCATAATGTAAACATTTGCTGTCTCAAATAAATTCAGAATTTCAAACTCTTTTTGAACCACCATGACATGTTACGAAACGGTTATAATTAGAATTATTCTACAAAATAACCTTCTGTGTCTGGCCCCGCAGCCTAAGATAAAATGAATAAACTTAACATTTGATGCAATAAAAACTGAGAATTTCTTTAACTCGATCATCTTTGAAAATTTTTTTGTGAGCATCTTTCACAACCCAGACCTCTCATATAAAGAAAAAAAAAGGTTGAAAAAAAATTAACGGAGAATTAAGCTATTATTCTCTGAGAATAGAAAGTAAAATTAAGAAAAGGTACAAAACACAATATATTCACTTTTTTTAGTGTTCCCTCTCCATGTTAGACACTTCACCACTAAGACTTTCCATAGGCGAAAATGTGGAAACCTTACTACGTGCCCATTTCATATTGGTCTCATACTTTGCACCTTTTCATTATTCCCAGGGTCTAGAGCAATTGGAAGTAAGACTCCCAAAAAAAAATTTTTGAAGCGCACCTCTATATCAAACTCTACCTTTAGATGAAGAAAATTGATTTGGATGAGTTATTCCCAAAGCATCGTTGGGAATTATTTTATCAAAATACAGAGTTTAAGTATGCGCAATACATATATTAAAACCCGTGGTTAAAATACAGAAAATAGTTTGCAGTACCTTCTGATTTGATCACTTTCAAATTAGTCGGCAGGCTAACCTCTGTTACATATCCTCGATTTACAATGCAACAGCATAAGTACTAAACAGAAGGCAGATGCGAACCTTCAACATTATCTCTCCTAAATAATTTAGGTTTCATTTGGCAAAATTGTTAATTTGAAGAATTGTTTGTCGATTTAGTTTATGTAATCGGAAGATTATAGAGATGTACGGCTCCGATTGGTTGCAGATTACTTTATAATTTCTTTTATGGAATCACCCGTTCGGTGCAGTCGTGGTACTAAAGAACTAATTATCCAGGTTCTACGTAGGAGGCCCGGCTGAGCCTAAACTTCACAGTCGGTTCAGTCACCAATCCCCGTCAAGGCTCCAAAGCAAGGGCGCGAGTACAATGTAGTCCTTAAAAGATAATTGAAAAGCTTGTGTGAAATGTTTAACATTTCAACATGCTTTAAAAATTGTTATCGGTTACTTTTTACATGAATTGAAACACTTACATGGGAGATACTGGTGAAAATCACTTAGTATGGGGCCTGTGCCAATACTTTATCAATACAAACTTCTAAAGACACACAGATATGCGTCTAGTTTTCAAAATAATCAGCGAACTTCTTCATCATGTTTCTGAGAGATAAATAGGAAACAAATATGCAGTTTCCCTGATAATTGACACAGTCTCTAATCTAAAACACTTGTCTTTAAAAATCCTTTTTTGTGGACTCTTTGAATGATCATCGGTACTGTTTTCTTAACAATTTCCTCTCTTAAACAAAAAAAAAACACTTTAGTGGAATGTTTACGTTGCAAAAAAAAATTATATTGAGATAGTCGATCTCCTTAATCTTCTCCTAAGATGTACCCTCTTCTAGTTAGCACATCGTAACAATATACAAGAGTTATGGATAGGTTATAATTTATCACCTAGGGCGAGGGGTCGGCAGATTTTGGTTGTGTCACAATGGAATCTACCTGATCCCCTATACGTCGTCAGAGGATTCGCAGTATTCCCCAACATTGGCAGTTGTATTTTTCATGATCCCCCATGGTGGTTATGTACAAATATAAGTCTTAAAGTCTGTTAAAGTAATTTCCCCCAAGATATACAACGAAATGTGGAGTATAGAAGGTTGACGTTAAGCCCAACAGCAAGTAAACTTCATAACTGTGCGTCTTCTTAGCTTCTGTAATCAAATTTTAGCTTATACAATGTTTTTCTACATTCTAACATTGCACTATAAATAATTGACCCTATTAAAAAACCGTAGCTCGCATTCTTTAGAATTAAAAATGAATAAAGGGGTAAGTTTCTAAAGAAACTGTGGTGCTGCGTCGGTGGGGGAGTCTAGCAGGTAATTTAGTGTTAACAACTGGGTTGAAAACGTAAATTAGCCACCGTAAAGGGTAAAAAAGCTGACGTTTCGAGCGTTAGCCCTTCGTCAGAGCGATTAGAGAAATTGTGGGTTGTGTGTGGATTTATATGTAGAAAGTGGAGCTACGCCATTGGTGGGAATATGGTGACGAGAAAACAGGAATAAATTAGTTGAATGAAAAGCGCTCGTTGATTCCGTGGGGATTAAGGGTGCCGATTTGGAATATAAATTTTTGTTCTAGTGTTTTACGGCTTTCCGAACTGCCTAGATGTAAGGAAAGACCGCAAACTGCCATATGCGGTTTAGAATGATAAGGAAGATTAAAGTGTCTAGCGACTGGTTTGGATGCGTCCTTGTCATTTCTTTCCACATCGCGAAGGTGTTCTCGGAATCGGTCACCCAGTCGTCTTCCTGTTTCGCCGATGTATAACTTATTGCAATAAGTGCAAGTTATGCAGTAAATAACATTGGCGGAGGTACACGTAAAGTGATCAATGATCTTAATGGATCTTTTGGGTCCCGATATTTTCTCTACGTTATGAATGAAAGGACAAGTTTTGCATCGTGAGCGAGCGCATTTAAAAGTTCCAGATTGGTCATTGGTTTGAAATGAACTCCTGACTAAAAAGTTGCCTATGTTTTTGTCACGTTTGAATGAAATAAGTGGGGGTTGCGAAAAGATAGTGCCAGTCTCTGAATCGTTTTGGAGTAATTTAAAATTTTTAAGAATGATAGATTTAACTGCGTGGTTGTGAGGGTGAAATGTAAGAGTAAATGGAATGCGGTCAGTGTTCTCCTTCTCGGCCGTTTGTAGTGCTACCTGTCGATCGATTTGTTGGGCACGGTGGTAGCCCGCTTGAACGACAGAAACAGGATAGCCGCGTTTATCGAAAAACTGGCACATTGCCTCTGATTTTTCGGAAAAATCAGAGTCGTCACTACATAAACGACGGAGTCTGAGAAACTGTGAAAAAGGTATGGAGTTCTTGACGTGTGATGGATGTGAGGATGAATACAACAAGTAACTATGTGAATCTGTAGGTTTGTAGTAAACACTAGTACATAAGCCGTTGCCTTCAATTGAAATTTTGATGTCTAGAAAAGCCAAAGAAGTGTCGGAAATTTCCCAGGTATATTTAAGAGCCGGATGAAAGGAATTGACGGCGGTTATAAATTGAGTGAGCTCCTCTTTGGCAGAGGAGGTAGCGCCGATGCAATCGTCAATGTAGCGGCCGTAGAGTTGAGGTTTTGGGCCGTGGTATTGGCTAAAAAATTGATGTTCGATAAAACCTACAAAAAGATTGGCGTAGCTGGGTCCCATTTTAGTACCCATGGCCACGCCATTAGTTTGTTTGTAGTAGTTACCACCGAATGAAAAGCAATTGAGTGTGAGTACTAGTTCGGCCAGACGGAGTAGTGTTTCAGAGCTAGGTTCCTTAACAATGCGTTGATCGAAAAAATGTTTGAGGGCCCGGAGACCTTCGTCATTGGGAATGACAGTGTAAAGAGATGTTATATCCATGGTGAAAATAAGTTTGTTTTGGTCGAGGAAACTAAAGTCACGAAAAATTTCAAGTGCGTGTTGGCTGTCCTTAATGTAAGACGGTAGAGTTTTGACGATAGGTGCCATAATTTTGTCTAAATAGCTGGAAATAAGTTCAGTGGGACAACTGCAGGCAGAAACGATGGGTCGACCTGGGTTGTTAGGTTTGTGGATTTCCCACGGAATCAACGAGCGCTTTTCATTCAACTAATTTATTCCTGTTTTCTCGTCCCACCAATGGCGTAGCTCCACTTTCTACATATAAATCCACACACAACCCACAATTCCTCTAATCGCTCTGACGAAGGGCTAACGCTCGAAACGTCAGCTTTTTTACCCTTTACGGTGGCTAATTTACGTTTTCAACCCAGTTGTTAACACTAAATTACCTTCTTTAAAATCAGATTGATTCAAGGACACCTTTTGGTAGCAAACCTTACGAGATTTTCACTTTTGTTCCCATTTTCTTTGCTTACTTTTCTTACTTGTGTTCCCATATCCTTTTCTTACTTTTTTTAATTTGTGTTCCCATATTCTTTTTTTTTCGTAGTCACAGTCTGGAGTGAGATCCGTCTCCTCGGCCCAATATTTCCAAGGGGCGCTGCATGAAAAGACTGCTGAGAGCATGCATTGTATGTTTCGCTGTGCGTCAATTCTTACGGCAACTGGTGCTTTTATACCTCTCTGTCAGGCGAGTCGAACTTCTCTTAGTTCCACTACCTAAAACCACCCCTTCATTAAAATTCATGCCAGTACTAAGTTGCCGTATATGTTCAACTAAACATTACTTTTAATTCATTTCTTGACAAGGTGTAAATGATTTAAGAGGTGCACAAACGTTGGTGCAGTACTTTGATTATCACGTTCCTTTACGAAACGTCCTTACTTTAACGGATACCTCAAATT
Source organism: Pocillopora verrucosa (assembly GCF_036669915.1). Lineage (NCBI taxonomy): Eukaryota > Metazoa > Cnidaria > Anthozoa > Scleractinia > Pocilloporidae > Pocillopora > Pocillopora verrucosa. Next base: position 119,462 of record NC_089320.1, on the reverse strand, counting down.
ATAAACCCACAGTTAACTGATTAATTCTTACCTCCTTACTTATTTATCTGTTTATCTAGCAATTCAGTTCACTTTTATTTCACAATAGCGACCACGAAAGTTAGGTCGAAATGAAATGTCGTTTCGTTTATCAAAACTGGGGGATAAAGTAGGAAATGCGCTACTTCTTTGAGGTACTGCCAACAGGCGTTTGGTATTCGGTTTCTAAGCATTAAGAAATTCTTGGACGGGTCCGTCATGTTTACATCCAGTGGTATCACCACAAAAATAGTTAATGAATGCAAAAAATTAAGGATCAGTTTTTGTTTCTGGGCAACCTACCTCGGTTCTAAAAAACCGACCTCGGGCAAAAGTGGACGTTACGTGGACATCAACCGAGGACAGTTTACCGACAGTACATACACTACCCGAGGACGGATTTATTCCCGAGGTCGGTTTTTCAGAACCGAGGTCGGTTGCCCAGAAACAAAAACTGATCCAAAATTAACATAGATCACAGGTGACAAACTTGGAAATTGTAGTCTGAACGTTTTAGTGAAGACAAACCGCTAAGTAGTTCAGAGACATACTCTAAACAAAGGAGAGAAAGAACTACACCCACCAAGCCCTCACGCACTAATCATTCACACCATAAGTGTGACTTCTCACTCTGTTCAGGTAAACAGGCCAAGCTCTGACTTAACATTTCGATAGGACGTCATATTGAGAGTAGTTAGTCAGCGTTTGTATAACTTACTTTACCATGGAACGTCACTTTTGCCGTGGAAACTCGGGAACGAGAAACATGATTTATCAAATCTTGCAGAATACATTTCAGATAGCATTTTAAAGGCATATAGATTCGTTGTCAGCTAATAAATTTATTGAAATTCTTCCATGTTAAAGCTGCACTGCGCTAAAATTCCAGCAATGCGTGGATTTACTGTTTTGTGAGGATCTAGATGATGTCGAGACTTCGTACGGTGCTTTTTCTTTATCAGGTCTCAGAGGAATAAAGAAGACGAAAAAAACCAACAAAACAAGAAATCGCACAAACAACAACTACAAAATAAGAAACAAAAAAACAAACGAGGGCGTTCAGTGATCGTGACCTTTCTCCATACCTGAAGAAAACGCCCCCTGAAGTCTTGTTTAGTAAAGTCGAATATTCGATAAGAATGACTATGGCAAAAAAGTCAAACATTTTCCAAAACTAAAGAGTAAGAAAGAAAATTTAGCTCGTGGATGGGAATGACAGGAGGAATATTTAAACCATAATAGTAGAAAAGATCAATTATGACGACGGATAAAGATTATTCACTTCAGTCTCGATATATTCAGCAACAGTGTTGCATGGCTCACAATCTCACTGATCTTCCACAAAAGAAGTCTTTTGAGTAAGTTGCCATTTAAAACCGCTCCAGGGGCACGATAATGTATTGACACAATTTCAACATAATAGAAACCTATTCCAATTTACGCAACGGAGAGTCAATTTTAGAAGTGTTTCTCACATACTTTATTTCCTACCCCAAATAAGCACCAACCCCTTGGGCCATTATGTCATACAAGCGCCCCACTTGAAAAAGCATTCCCTCCTTCCTCACTTTCTTAGATGGTCGTAAATAGTAGGTATAAAAAGAAAAGCTGTTTCTATTGCATTTTTATCTACAAATCTTTCAGCTTTAATTGCAACTGAATCAGCACAGCATAATGATAAATCCTCCTTCGCCCCTTCGATTGAGTGTCCACCTTGCAATAAGAGCCCCTCTTTTTTTAAGCCGAAATTTCGATTGATCGCCCGGTTCGTTATAATATCAATCACGGAGATATCTGGACGTCAGCTGCAGGTTACGAGAAAGAATAACGAGGTTAGCAAGAATATCTTGAAAACAGGGAGAGCAGTGAAAACATTCTTCAGGGAGTTGTCCGTCAAATATAGCTTTTAAAACGGAATGTAAGCCTCGCGCAATAATGGGAACTTTTTATAGAAAAAGGTTTGTTTGAAAGAACTCAAGCGTAAAGGCTGATCTCTTACGATACAGGTATTTTACTCAAGAACAACGTGTTGTTTCGACCCACAGTTTTGGGTTGACCAAAACTGTTCATTCCTTTCTTTTTTCTTTGACAGTACACGTTCCGACATGGCGAGTGACTCGCTAATAAGCGCATCCCTTTTGCAATGCCGTTAGACTAATGCCACCATCACAATACATGTTTAAAGTGAAAAATTAACACTAAATTAAGAGAAAGAATCTGTCTATTCTGATTAAATGCCTAGGAGCTGGGAAGCGGAAAAAAGAAGTGTAAAATGTGGGGCCAACGCCTTTATCATCTGATGATACACTTACGTCTAAAACACAGCCACATCTAGTTGGATATCAACTTCAAGATATACAACAATCTTAAGAGTGAAGAAAAACATTTCCTTATGTGAAGGGGGCTATGAAATACCATTTTACAACGACACAAAGACACAGACCGTATAATCCGGACTGTTCCCCTGAACTTGGCTGAGTTGTGTTACCCAGGCTCCTATCATTATCGAGTGAGAAAGAGAGATGAGCCTTATTTGTGTGCACCTGACAGTCGACCTAACAAACATACAGTATCTGGGTAAAAGGCCGCTAATTAGTGATCACATAAAAGGACCTCTTGTTGCAGCATTTAGATCACCCCTGATGAAGGCACTAGACAGGAGTGTCGAAACGTTGGGTCTATGAATTGTAACTTCTTCGGTTACATTCATTAAATCTGTAAACCAGAGTAGCATCAAACCATGTCTGATACAGTATCTCTTGCAGCTTTGCTTGTTTCCAACGTTCTTATTTGATCCGGAGTTATCAAAACGTGATACATCTTCTCCCAGTGTCGTTTGGCGTTGTACTAGCGAAATGCTGATGACCACCGGCTGACCTTGTCTCTTAGAGAGATTAACTTTTTCTTAGGAACAGTTATTCCTGGTTGTTCAGTGAGGGAGAAGGAGTAAAAGTGACGTAAATTCATCAAATAACTCTGCGTTATTTTGGGGTGGTATTCTTTCTTTGCGTAGCCCTCGAGGGACTTTTGGTTAATAAGGTGATCGTCGAACAAGGGTGTCAAATCGCATTTGTCATCTACCACCTTCAAAAGGTTGGAAACTTGTTTTCCATGCTGTTGGTTGGTTTTCTCATCTAGCTTACCTCCGTCGGCTGGTCTAAGCCAGGCTTTAAATTTAGAAATGACATCTTCAGACAATTTGTTGGGAGTTTTAAAGGAGCTTCCATTTTCATCTTCACTGTCTTCAATCTCCACAACTCTTGTGTGAATACTTCTATGTTCACTTGCTCACTTTCGCTTTCGCTGTCGTCAAGAATCTTGACACGTCTATGCGAGCTTCTTCTACGGACGTTTATTTCATCTTCATTGTCTTCAAGGGCCTCAACACTCACAGAAGATTCACCCTTGTCTTTCCCAAGGTTGCTCCGTCTTTCATGATAACGTCGCCGGGGTTAATCACTGACTAGTCGTCGCACCCTTGACAATGCGGCCTTGAATTCAACAGAATCGAGAAGTAGTTTGTGAACTTTCTTAAGATGAAGAGGCATTCTTTTTACAAGTGCTGTACAACCATCCATTGGACAATAATGATAACGGTGGTAATCCTTGCTTTTCCCCTCTGCTTTCTTGTCAACCTTTACTTTGTTGTTTTCTTTTTCTTTTTGGGCACTTTGCTTGGGCTTGAGTAACTGTTGGTCTTTCGTAGACCAAAGCGTACGAGGGCACTGCGAGCATACTCCTTAGACCACCCGCGGACCTCCACAAGATGGCGAGGAATACGGACCACTTTGGCATTACATAACGGTATAGGAAAAAGTCTCCTTTTCTGCTTGACTTTGGAGTCAATTTCAGACGCCTCCTCTTCTTCTTTTTCCTGTGCTCCATTTTCACAATCCTAGTTATGTGAAAAAGTTACATGCTCTTAGACACGTTACAGTGTGGTATCGAGGAGTACTTTTCTAGTCACTCGAAAAACCTTTTTTATAAGCTATGCCCCCCTGCCTCTATAATTGGTTTACTTTGCTTAAAAATCTTGGGATTCCGTAAAATAAACATCCTGAATAATAAATAAATTATCAAAATACATTAAACTCTCATTTCACAACATCTGTCACATCGATTTTACATCGCGCATTTACAAGCTTATCCACACATTAAGCATAATAATTACTATGTCATTTATAAATTCTAGTTTTCATATGGAAGCTCTTCAATTGCTTTACCTTGCTCTTAACATCTGCGGACTGCGTTAAATCAACAATGTGTTCAGTGCTGCCATCTTGAATAATTCACAAAATATCACAGTTTTACAAATTTATCGTCTAACAGCATACCTTCCACAGTACTTTTTTATTTTGAGAAACTCTGTTAGTTAATTTCAAAATGATAGGTACATGCCACAATGTATTTAATTTTCAGCCATTCCCTGGAGGCATTTTTCTATTGTAATAATATAGACCTAAAAATTTTAGATTTCGTATAAAATATATTTCTTCTCAGTATTTTATAAGTGGGAGGTTGAGTGGTTGGGGGTTAGGGGTGTAGAGAAAAAGTACAGTGGTGTAAGACTGATAAAAAAATCTCAATATGAGTTAGTCTCAGGGGTGCGAAGCTGATTAACAAATTCAGCGGCCTGAAAGAGAAAAAAAATAATTACTTAAGGTAGAAATTAGTCATGGTTGGAGGGGATAAAAAATACATACATTGTGAGGAAAAAAGGCCAATCGTTTTGTGCGAAGAGGGTTTCACTTTTAAATAAAATAAAATCTCGCACAAGTAATTCTCCAGAGACGAAAACGGCTGTACAAAGTTCTCAATTAATCAGACTTCTGAGTTTTGATCCAAGTTTGCGTAACTTTAAATAGGCCATAATCAAAACTTACCCTTAGTAGTTCCATGTTTTTATTGCACCAAGTAATAGACATGAAAACAAATAAATTTTAATTCTCCTGGAAAAAAAGGCATATTATTAAACGAAAATAAATTTTTCAAGAACAGGAAAGCTTTGAGTAGCCTCTTGAAACAGTACTGGCATGAGTGAGACAAGAAAACGTTTCACACGCCTAAACTGCCGCATTTAGGGGCAGAAAATTTCTCTTTGACATTTTGAAGGTTTGCATGAACAACGGAAAAAAAACGTGCACCATTATATATCACCAAACCTAAACACCACCACCCTGAAAACCAACACGAGCTACGAAATTCGTGTCCCTTTTATCACATACGACAAGCGTCATTTGCTGCTTGGTTTAATCATTTTGAATACTCTTAACAGAACGGAACACTAATCCAATAATATGTTAACGAGTTTCGAGCGAATTCGATTGATAACTGAACGTAATTAACGCGAGACAAATCGTCTTTAATGACAAAGCGATTTAACTAAAACGGGCAATAACAACGAACCAGAACTTCGAGGCAGCGACAAAATAGACACATTTCCTACCTGAGTAGAGCAAATCGGTGAAAGACGTTGTATTGCAAACCATAATCGAAGGATTTCACCATGTAGAAACAAAGACGATTCCAGGAAGATTGCATTTAATAAGCCTGCTGGAACTGACGATTTAAGCACTGTTTATATATGAGCGCTGGCTTTATTATACATTGAAAAAAAAAAAAAAACCTCTCGTTATAAACCTTGAAAATCGATCCAAATTTGCAACCACGTGGCACTCAGAAATTTCTGTGTGTTACACGTCACGCAGAAGTCACGCTGAAGTTACGCCGAAAACGCTGTTAACCAGAAGTCACAGAGGCTATTATTTGAGAGAGGGGAGTTTAAATTTGAGGGGGGCTTACTTTAAATCTTAAACACGCCGTTTTCGTCTTAAGGTAGTTTTTGTACAAAACTCAAACAACTGCAGTCAAACGTTTTTATTTAATTAAGGGTAACAAACAGTTTTATGTGTTTGAGGGGATAATTATTTAAAAACAAACTAACCGGGCCGCATGAAAAAAATGGGAGGGGCCTTATTAGAGATGGGTGAGGTTGTTACCCAAAGCAACTTGCAAACGGCAGGCTTATTAGAGAAGGGAGTTAATAGACAGGTATTACGGTTTTGTAATTTCTTAGGAGAGAAACCCCATAAGCCGTTTAAATGATATAATTTTTTTCTTTTTACAGCGACGGTTTGATCCATACAGTTTTAAGGCCCGGTTACTAATTTCCCTTGTCTGAGTTATAGTAATCTGAACCAGAACATTCTATCAAAAATTCGCAATGATGCATAGTAAGACATATATTGGAAACGTAAGATTAAGGCTATCGCGATAACAAAGTTGGTCGATAAGGCCAGCGCTTGTTTAGATAATTATTTGAAACATTTATGATGAAGAGTGCGAAGATCCTTATTAGTTTGGGCAGTACATTACAATTATTAGTTATCTTGGTCATAATTCCTCAGTCTGAGATTTAAGCAAGAACCTATATATTTCCTCTTGTCTGAAGGGGGAAATGTGGGACCTAGATCAATTGATTCTTGTTTGACCAAGCGACATTTCTACATCGGGCGTGTGTCCGTTTCAAAATTAAGGAGCGTACTAGCTCTTAAAGTTGAGATTTCTAGTAGTCATGATCTTAATTATATTATAATAAAGTTCGGATATAACGCGCGCTGTCATTGGTTGAAAGAGCGTGCTCTATGAGAGTATAGAGCATAGAGCTGAGCCAAAGCTGTCACGCCATCTGCCAAATTGTACTATGTTCGACCGATAATTAAAAGTGAAATTTCGCAACAAGCGAGCCGGCAAGTAGCAACAGAAGAACCAAACAAAGGTTTGTAAACATATCAGGCGCCGTAATTTACATTATTAAAACGTGAGCAGATACGAAAATCCTCATAGGAAAAACAAAATAGGCATTCCGAGTTTTAAAGATTTTCACGCTCAGTTAGATTGCAAGCTTACGAAATGTAATAAAAATCAAACACGGCTAACACTCGTATAGTATATAAAGTTCAGAGTTCAAAAACAAAACAGAACAAAACAGAAATTATGAAAATATAATCAAACTGACATATCTGTTAGAATTCATACTAATCATGACTACGTCTCGTGTTTCTCCCTACACTTCTTTCGTGCTCTAGCCGCTTCCTGCGTGCTTTATAACAGAACAGAGCACAGTCAAGGCTTCTCTATTTGTTAACTAGTACTTTCCTTAAAGGAGGATTTCTTTAATCATCAGGCAATACAATGAGTGCCGCAGTAGAAGTTTTCAATCACCTGTCCATATACCCCTAAACCCAAAGCGCATCAAGGTCGTTATTCACCATATTTTCGGCACTGATCCATTTTGATTGCACTGAACAAGTCTGCAACTTGAATAGCCCGTTGCTTTTGCACTATTGTACAATTTGATAGTACTGGTCACTCCTGCCTCTCCGAAAAATACACCGAAATAATCATTTGTAACATTTAGCAAATGGGGAACTTTCGTGACATTTGCCGTTTCCGACATTGGTTACTTCGAATCATAATAAACAAATAACGGATGGTCATTCTGTACTCAAGTTTGCTTTGTTTTATTGCCAAAAGATTATTCTACCTACAGTATAATTCTGAGATAAATTTATTAAAGTTCAGTTGCGAATTTTATTGTCCAAACTTACAAAACGCAAAAAGGGCCTTTTTCGCATTCTGAAACCTTTCATCGACTTGAAAAGTCAAACACATACACGGCAGTTTTTCTAAAGTCTCTCAGATCTAAAAGGTTGTGGCGGCCGAGGGAATTGAGTGGCGTATAAATGGTAAGTCAATAGCTTCAGTTTGGCGAAAAAAATAGATTTATAGCTTTTAAATTGGCCGATACCACGATATAGGGCACTTTCGTGCCTTCACAAGCACAAATAACGAGCTGTTTCAGTGAGGATTACATGGTGTTTGAGAATTTCAGGTTGGGCATCAAGCTTCGTGATAGGGGTTGTCAAAAGCTACCACACAAGGACAGTTCATCTATCATCAAAAGAAGGAAAAGTCACGAAAGTGCCCTACTTTTCTTCTAGCGAGAGAGGGAGAGGGAGAGAGAGAGAGAGAGGGGGGGGAGGGAAGGGGAGAGGGGGAGCGAGAGAGAGGGGGGAATGAGAAGGTTATGTACAGAATTATTCTTTTAAAAAAGGATCTGGACAACTGTTGGATAACCGCGGTCGAGACAAGGTGAATCGAGGATGGCAACGGCATCAAGAACGTAGCGAAAAAAAAAGCTTTAACGAGAGGTTTAATAGCTACGCACGTGTTTGTCAAAACTTTGTGGCTGTCATCTACTATAAAGTAACGTTAAATCGCTCGGGTTTGAAAGTTCTGAGAACAGAAACACCGACGGCAAATTATTGCGTTCAACGCAGGGAGAACGCCATTCCCGAGTTCTGGCGGTTCGGTGATCTGGTGCCGAAATTACGGCGCGAAAAAAAAGCCAAATGGGAAGTCTCTCATCGGTATAAAGAATAAGTGATGTGGTGGTGAAAATGGGCGAAAATAAAATTGAAACTTAACGTGGGAGGATGAAAAATTGTTTGTAGGGCATTCAGTTGGGTGAAGGTGGAAAAGAAAGAAAAAAGCGGAACTGTTCGATTTATGCACGAAAGCTTCAGCAATGAAGCAGATCAAACTTACCTCTTGTGTCTCTTCTGCCAAAGACCGCAGATAACTTTTGGAGGAGAAATTACGAACAAGTGAGCACATTTTCAGTACCTAAAATTTTGAATGCTTAGACGTAAAACTTCTCTAATATTTCACAGCTCTCGTTCGGCGTCCGCATAATGCCGTGCTTCAGCTGCTTTGATGTCATCATCTAACGGTTGTTTTATTTCTTGCTAATTCGTAGGGAGGGCTTACTGTAATTTGCGAAACAGAAATGTTTCATTTGCAAAACTGAAATGTTTATTGTTTGAAAGGGCTAGGGCTTACTTCAGCTCCTTTCTAAAGTATAATTTGAACAAACAAACTCTTCTTCTTGTTATGGTTTGTTCATAAAAATTTGAAAATTCTGGAAAGAAAGCTTTTATGCCCAGTTTTAATCAAGCTTTGGGATATTACTTCTCTGGCAAAAGGGAAAACACACAATAATTAAATGATATGAAAAAATATATATTTATGGTTATAGTTTCTGTAGTAAAGGTACTCCCTTCTATTTACAATGTAGCAAAAGAGGAAACTCGACCTCCTCAGTACAGAATTCTTTGGTTCCTTTAGTGAAAATCTTCCTAGGTTGAGCTTCCAAATACTATAAACGTAAAGCATTGAAATTCACTAAATCGCTTGATCCCTAAATCGCTACACGAATTTTCTCTGAGTCATTTCGTAAAAATCTGAGGATGAAATCTACGCGAAGGAGCTCCGATCTCATTAATACAATACAGTACAATACAATACAATATTTTTCATTTAACGAAGGCGACGTACTTACCCCATGAGTTATCTAACTTACGGCCTTGCGCTAGTAGTATAATAATCTGTATTTACGCTTCCACTAACCTGTATGATAGAGTTCTTTAAGCAACAAAACGAACTGAAACATGCAAGTTTAGCCTGTAGACAATTTTTATTGGAGGCGGAGGAACAAGCCAGGGCAAGATGTGATTACCTCATGTGTACCTAACATTGTGTTTATACGAGCAATGATTAATACTTACGTAAAACGGCATATGTACCCCTGCATTTATTGCAACGAGTTATACATTGGTGAAACAGGAAGACGAGTAGGTGACCGATTCCAAGAACACCTTCGCCACGTGGAAAGAAATGACAAGGACGCATCGAAACCAGTCTCTAGACACTTAAATCGCCCCAATCATTCCAAACAACGTATGGCAGTTTGCAGCCTTTCCTTAAATCTAGGCAGTTCGGAAAGCCGCAAAACACTATTAATAACAAAATTTTATCTTCCAAATCGGCACTCTTAATCCCTACGGTATCAACGAGCGCTTTTCATTTAGCTAATTTATTCTTTTTTTCTTGTCACCATACACCCACCAATAACGTAGCTCCACTTTCTGCCTCTAAACCCAAAGACAACCCACAATTCCTCCAGTCGCTCTGACGAAGGGTTGACGCTCGAAACGTCAGCTTTTTTACTCTTTACGGTGGCCAATCTACGTTTTCAACTCAGTTGTTAACACTAAATTACTTGCTATACTCTCCCACCGACGCAGTACCACAGTTTCTTTAGAAAGTTACCCCCTTTATTCTTTCAGGAAAGAGCTCATTAACCCGCAACGAGCGACTACGACAAAAATTGAAGTTTTGTTACTTCCTTTTGAGTTTCGTGCAAAACTTTTGTACTCGTTGCGAGTCCCTTTTGTATTTTGTCTTATACAAAAAATAGAAAATGTGCCTCTAATGAATGGTACTAATTAGAAAAATCGTACGCGCTAAAAACCCGTGCAGCTAGACGAGCCACTCAGGGAAGACTGAGCTCAATGACCCACGACGAATGACTACGACAAAAAATGAAGTTTTGTTACTCCCTTTCAGTTTCGTGCAAAACTTTTGTACTCGTTGCGAGGCCCTCATGTCTTTTGTCTTAGAAGAAAAATAGGAGAACCCAGATGTTAATTTGCCGTTTGCGTTTACCATAACAAAATGTGCCTCTAATGAATAGTGCTAATTAGAAAAATCATACGCGCTAAAAACCCGTGCAGTTAGACGAGCCATTCAGGGAAGAGCTCAATAACCCACCTGCACGCATAAGTTTTAAAGGGCGCACTTTTTGAAATTATCACAAGATTATATAAATTCTTCTTCAGTCATCAATTCTTGTCACAATTTTAGCCCTTACACAGTGTTTTTTTCCTCGGAAACCCTCTTTCGTTTCTCGTTTTGTCAAACTTAACATCACGTATCATTTCTGGCAACGGACAGAAGCAGGTAAGCTTTTATAGACGCTTATATTAACAAGTAAATCTGTGTAAACTATAATTCCAAAAGAAGCCAAGCCATTAACAAATTCAAGAGGTCGAAGCTTCGTTTTATCAAATCGTTTAATTCTTTCCAGTCGCTCGTATTTCTGCCCAGAAGCTGTCAATTACTTCGCAGGAAATTCGGTAAAATTTCCGCACAGCCTCGTACTATTGTAAAACAAATCTGTTCTCCCACTGTCAATTTATTATTTTTTTCATTTTTCTCTCTATCCAAGAACTGAATGCATAATGTAGTATGGAGCTGTGCGGAATTTTTACCAGAATTTCTCTGCGTAATTTTTTTGCAAAGTCGGCGAACTTGAAATTCTGACATTGTTGTCGCGCGGAGGACCATTGCTAATCTTTCATCATCTTGTCTGAAATTCCGCGTTAACAATGTGGCGAAAGCGTGGTTCGTGCTCTTAAATTTAAATTAGTTACAAGTTTGAAGCGAAACTCGGAGTGTAAAGTAATGCATATTAATTTTGTGACTATATTTATAGCTTGTTCATAGAGGCATTAGTTTTGAACATTGTACGTAATATAGAGATGACGAGTGAATTAAGGAAATATTTCAGTTGACTTCCAAAGCAGATTACGAGAATTTCCTTCGCCTCAACTCTTAAATTCCAAGACCAGATCGTCAATTCTCCCTTTTGGCTGCCAAACATTTCCTTCCAATTGGTTGCAAGAATTTGATATCAGATCAAGATAACAACATCTGGGAGATAAATTGAAATATTTTCATTACCTGTTTGCTGGATAATGTATGAATAATACAGGGAGAGGTTACATGTTAATCACTTCTTAGAGTTAAAGAGTCTTGTTATGAAAAGTGAAAAATTAAGTTCACACTTCTGGTTTTTTTCTTTTTAATCGAAACATCTGAATTATAAAAAATTCAGTTATACGGTTTTTACTCAAAGAAGGTTTGTAAATCTACTGATATTTTAGACGAAAAGCCCCTTTTTCCAAGCTGCTATCTCCACTATTTGCATAAGATTTTGCCTGTCTGTTTGCTTCTTTTCTGGGCTTGAAATGACGCGATAATCTGCAAATGTATAAATTCAATTCTACAATAAGATTCTTCAAATTTAGCAAAGGAAAAATTAAGGTACGCCTCGACGTTTACATACCATGACTCAAGATGAAACTGATGTTTGGCAATATGAAGGGAGCTTCGTTCTCAGACATAAGTCATTTTTTGGGTAATTTTTAAAACCTATTGTTACTAACATTTAATTTCTCGTTACATTACTACCCCTTAATCACAAATTAAGGTCGCACACATAAGAAGAAAGGAATTAATCACCAACAAACGAAGCTCGTGATAGTTGAACAGGCTCTCCTTAAAAAATGTATAGAGAACAGTGTCGAGAATAAAAACACTGATGTAAAGGTGTGAAGGGTCTAGGATTAACTCGATCTAAAAAGTTTTTCCAATCTTATTACTCCCGAAGGTTACTCTGGAAAGATGACTTAGATTTATCGCATGTTGTCCAGTACGACCCGCTCCAGTCCTCGCCATCCCTTTCCATACGGTCCAGTCCATCATCACAAGACATGTGCTGACTCTCGTTACCTCATGGACGGGAAAGCGTGGTGAAGAAAAGGGCCAACGCTCCACTGGGTTTTTTCTTCTCTTCCTTTCTGTTGCATACGCGAAGGCTGGGAACAGATCTGTTAGAAGACGCTGATGTCCGGCCGGTTAGTGAGATTCTGTGTAGGTTGGGATGAAGAGAGGGTTAAGAAATAGTGCCCTGCTCAAACCATAAAATCCAAATTCTACCGGAAGTTTTTTGCTTATGATTCGGCTCAAAGTAGTTAAAGTAAAGAATTTAGCCAGCTTAGTTTGCGGGTCCCCTCTAGGTTGGGCGAGGTCCTCCCTCCAAATTTTTTTTTCTCAAGGTTTTTTTCTTTCAATCGAATACTGTTCAGCATATTTCCGGTTTGGATCGTCTCTTCTTCGTCGCTTCGGTTTGTCACAATATCGGCTTCATTTATATTTTAGCTCTTCATCAACAGGTCTTTCGGTGTTCATATGCATCAGTTGCTCATCGAATTTAGCGCACGTCATCCCTCATGGTTACTCCGACTGCGGCCAATTACATTTTCAGTTTTAGTTGATTGAGGGGATCTTAAACACCGTGATCGAGTAAGACTGTTTAACATGAAAAAAAGTTTGGCTCGAAGGTTCAACTAGATTTTAACGTTATTATTGGAAATCGGATAATTAAGTAATTCAGCTGTGACAGCAGATTGGAACTGAAAATTAGTCTTAGAGAAAAGGTTATGCATGCATTGATGAAAATTGGGATCGTGTTGCCTTCAGAGTTCGGCTTCACCTTCGGTTCGAATTTCACTTCGGCCTCTCGTTCGGCCTTTCGGAACTTGTTCGGATTTTCAGTTCGGAATACAAAGACAATGGGAAGCGACTGAAAGTTGTTAGCAAGTTGATATAAAACAGAAAGCACCGCCTGGGACACTGTATCTTCAAATCATCGGGATGCCGGCATTACTGACACGGAACATTCGGAGTTTAGTGGACGCCAAATTTTTCGTCTAGGGTGCGCGTCCCTCCTGCTGGGATCTGTGGAGCAATCTCGTAAAATCTAAGTTAATTTATTGTAATAATATGTTATTATAAATGAAATGCCAAACCCGATTGTCTCTGTGTTCTTTATTTTTGGGATACGCAAATTTATATGATTTATCTTTCGCGGCGCCCTGTGTAGATTTCTGTCTCAAGAATTTAATTAAGATGCGAGCGTCTCCGTGTCTTTTCTTTATCAAGAAACTAGTTTCTAATCTCACTAACGCAATTTCAAATGCAGGAGCTTTATACTGGCCTATTTCGAAGGCTTGAATTGCCAATTTCGAAAAAGCCCCGGAAGCAAAGTCACCTTGGTGTTAACTATGAATTCGCCCATTTTCGGAGGGTTTGGAAGTGTCTTACATTTCGCCAAAGTCATCCATTGACGAGTCAAAAGTGTCCTTGCGGCTTTCAGGTTTAGGATTTCAAAGCTTCACGCTGTCCATTTTCGGAAACTCACAAAAACTTTTCAACATTTTTTCTTTGAGTTTCCCATATCTGCAGCTCAACCTGATAGGCCTGTTTTCAGGGCTGTGCATCACTGAGACAGTAAGTCAAGAATTATCATAATTTTGACATATCGATCTGTTTAAGATGGGTTTCTTCGCTTGATAATTCAATAAGAGTAAACCTAATAAGTTGAAATAAACAAAAACAATAGGTCAATAAAAGATAAATTGAGAAATAAAATGTATATTGATAACATTGATTAATTCTCGAAGAACTGAAGAAATGATGAATTAAAAGGGAGATGAATGAATATGTAAATAAATTTATCTATAAATAAGTTGATAAATAAATAACTTATTCAATAAATACAATTTATCATATGGTCAATACATTGAAAATCTTTTTGCAGAATATTAAAATATGGTACCACGTTGTCTTAAACGTTTTCAAGTATTTTTTCTCATAAGACTCATTTTTCCCAAGACACGAGCAATCACAGCGTTGTTAGTGAATCATGGCAGAATTTGTAACGCTGGGATATCAGTAGAGCAGGACAGGAATGAATAATCGTAACAACAAGCTGAGCAACAGCTGCAAGGAGAACCCAGAGCTAGGACATAACCACAGGTACGTTAAATTTCTGAGTGATGAGTTAAAAGCTAATCAAAGCAGATTGTCTTCCTCTTACAAAAGTACTGCTTGGTATAGTGTAGTATAGTATTGAAGTTAAAGCTGGGAAATCAGTAGAGCAGGACTAGCGTGATTCATAAAATGATAGCCATAACAACAAGCTGAGCTACAACAGCGAGGAGAATCCGAAGTTAGGACATTACCACAGGCACGATAAATTTTTCGATTTAAGAGCTTGAGACATATTAAATTTCTGCAGCTCCAGATAAGCTCATTTTCAGGGGCTTTGCATTACTGAGAGGGTAACTAAAGAATTGTAACGTTGTGATACTAACCTGTGTAAGATGGGTTCGTTCGCTGATAGGAAAACCCTAATGCGTTGGATAGAGCAGTTGGAGGAAAATGTTATGGTCGATCAGCACCACAGGTCATCTGAAAGAGATAAGGCCGGCATCTTTTGATTGCAACAAGTTTTGCTGGAATTTTTCTTTTCAGATGACCTCGTGGCTCACTTCGGATCACGTCATAAAGAAGTAGCACATTGAGCGCTTTAAAGGTAATATGTAATCATTTATAACAATTCTTTTTTCAGGATTATCTAAAATTTTCTGTTTACAGAATCTTTTAGGTGGCTTTCTGATTAATTGGTTTGATGACAACGTTTCACAACTAAAAATGTGGCGTGTTGAATATTTTAACACGTTTTAGTCTCTCAACAGTTTTCTGTTTTCAGTGGAAAAAAACTAGTGTTTTCAAACAAGGTCCAATCAGCAGCCTATCAGAAAGGTCACAGATGACGATTAGGTATTCAGTTAAGGTGCAGTTCAAGAACAACTAACACGATTTCCGTTGTTATTTGTTTCGTATGCTCAAAACGCGAATTGTCTTAAAAAAAGGACACTGAAACTAGCTTCATAATATAATTTAATTTAGTAGATCTTTTCTCTAATTATCAGTTTATTATCAGTCTTTATCGGCAGTCTTTTGCATACAAGTAAAGTGTAAATTAATGTAGTGCCGTCAACTAAATTGCAGTTTAGGCAATCCAGACCAATCCTTTTAGGTTATTTCCAGTGCTGTGCAAAGCTCTCATATGTGTTCTTGTCCAGTGGAGTAAATTCACGTGCAGCGCAGCACAGTCTTTATCAGTTTCATTTGGAAACATACAATGCAGTTTAGTGCAGATCAGTCTAGTGAGGTGCAATGAACTGGCTGTCCTGTAGTGCACCTTCCGATGCATTCCAGGGCATTGCAGTGTAGTGTCGTCTGGTAAAGTCAATCTCGGGCTAAGACAATCCAGTCCAGTGAAATGTAATGCCGCCCAGTTCATTCCTCTCAAGTACCGTCCGGCTCAGTCTGCTCCAGTCCAGTCTAGTCCAGTCCATTCAGTGGAGTCTGTGCCCGTCCAGTCCAGTCCAGTCCAGTCCCGTCCCATCCACTCCTGTCCGCTCCCGTCCAATTCCATTCAGTCCCTTCCAGTTAAGTACATTAAATCCAGCGTAGCCCAGGTCCATATAAGTCAGAGGCAGTCGAGTCTAGTTCAGTCAAGTGCAGTGCAGAGCAGTGCAATCCGTAACAGCTCAGTCCAGTCCCGTCCAGTCCAGAACAACTAACTGCTGTCGAGTCTAGCACATTGCAGTCCTGCTCAGTCGAGTTAGGAACAACCTAGTGCGTTGCGGCCCCATTGGTCGAATGAGGTGCTATTCGGAGAAGCCCACATTTAAGCCCAATTAAGTGTATTTCAGTCCAGTCTTCTCTTCAGTTGTCACACCGACACAATGAAGAGCGTCTACTTAATTGTCGTATGCAGATCTTTTTAATGATACCTTAATAAAACCTAAACCTAATAACTTGACAATAAAAAAAGTAATTGATCAATAAAAGATAAAAAAAACGCATGAATTGTATCTTAATAACTGATAACATAGATTTATTCCTAAAGAACTGAGGAAATGATGAATTAATAGGGAGAGGAATAAATATGTAAATAAATTGATATAAAAATACGTTGATAGATAGATAGATTGTTAAATAAATACAATTTTATCGTATGGTCAATGTATTAACCATCTTTTTGCAGAATATTAATATACAGTACCACGTCGTCTTAAAAGTTTGCAAGTGTTTTTTTACTAACAAGACTCAGTTTTCCTATGACACCAGCTGACCTTTGGAAAGACACCAGCAATCAGTGTCGTTAATCATTTATGGCTGAATTTGCAACACTGGGATATTAGAAGAGCAGGACTGGAATGGATAATTATAACAACAAACTAAGCAACAGCTGCGAGGAGAATCCAAAGCTATTGACGTTAAAGGACGGATATCAGTAGAGAAGGAGTGGAGTGCTTCATAAAAAGATAGTCATAACAACAAGCCGAGCTACAACAGCGAGTAGAATCCAAACCTAAGACATAACCACAGGTAACTTAAATTTCTGAGTACTGGATTAAAGGCTAGACGAAGTGGATTGTCTTCCTCTTACAAAAGTACTACATAGTATAGTATAGTACAGTATTGAATTTAACGCTGGAATATTAGTAAAAAAGGACTGAAGTGCTTCAAGATAAGATAGCCATAACGACAAGCTGAGCTAAAATCATCACTGAGAAGGTAAATAAAGAATTGAAACAATGTAATACTAACCTGGTTAAGATGGGTTCGTTGGCTGATAGGAAAACCCTGATGCGTTGCATAGAGCAGTTGGAGGGAAAAGTTATGGTCTATTAGCACTACAGGTCATCTGGAAGAGGCAAGGCTGACATGTTTTGATTGCAACAAGTTTTGTTAGATTTTTTCTATTCAGCATGACCTTGTGGCTCAGTTCGGAGCAGAGCTGGACTGGAGTGCTTCCTGAAAAGATAGCCATGACCACAAGCTGAACTACAACAGCGAGGAGAATCCAAACCTAGGACAGGTATGTTAAATGTCTCAGTAAAGGAAGTAATTGTAACAATGTGATATTAACCTTTGAAAGATGGGTTCGTTGTCTGATAGGAAAATTCTGATGCTTTGCATAGAGCAGTTGGAGGTAAAAAGTGATGGTCGATCAGCACTACAGGTCATCTGGAAGAGGTAACACCGACATGTTTTGATTGCAACAAGTTTTGTTAGATTTTTTTCTTTTCAGCATGACCTCGTGGCTTAGTTCGAATCTGAACTACGACAGCGAGGAGAAGCCAGACCTAGAACATAACCACTGGTACCTTAAACTTCTGAGCAATGGATTAAAGGCTCGTCGAAGCATAAAAGTATTTATCAGTGCAGTATAGTAAAGAATTAAATTTGAAGCTGGGATATCAGTCAAACAGAACTTGAGTCCTTCACGAAAAGATTGCCATAACAACAAGCTGAGCCACAACAGCGAGGAGAATTCAAGGCAAGGACATAACCACTGGTGTGTTAGATGTCTCGGTAAAGGAAGTGCAGTAGTCTAGTCTAGTCTAGTGTAGGGGTTAAGGTTGTCTCGCGTTTGCCAGAATAAATAGAAAAAAGAGTGGGCCTTTTATTCGATTTGAGAGTTTGAGGTATTAATCTTGTGCACCTCAAAATAAGCTCATTTTCAGCAGCTTTCCATCACCGAGAAGGTAAGTAAAGAATTGTAACAATGTAATACTAACCTGTGTAAGATGGGTTTATTGGCTGATAGGAAAGCCCTGATCGCATGATCCGTTGCGTAGAGCAGTTGGAAGAAAAAGTTATGGTCGATCAGTACTGCAGGTCATCTGAAAGAGCTTGGGCTGGCATGTTTTGATTGTAGCAGGTTTTGTTTGATATTTTCTTCTCAGCATGACCTCGTGACTCGGTTCGGATCAGAGCAGGACTAGAGAGCTTCATAAAAAGATACCCATAACCACAAGGTAAGCCAGAAGAGCGAGGAGAATCCAAACCTCTGACATAACCACAGGTACGTTAAATTTCTGAATAATGAATTGAAAGTTAGTCGAAGTGGACTGTCTTCCTCTTAGAAAAGTACTACATAGTACAGTATAGTATAGCATTGAATT
The DNA here is from genome assembly GCF_036669915.1 of Pocillopora verrucosa. Taxonomy (NCBI): domain Eukaryota; kingdom Metazoa; phylum Cnidaria; class Anthozoa; order Scleractinia; family Pocilloporidae; genus Pocillopora; species Pocillopora verrucosa. The sequence continues at coordinate 100,869 of NC_089320.1, read as the reverse complement.
TAAAGCTGGAATATCGGTATAGCAGGACTGGAGAGCTTCATGACAAGATGGCCATAGCAACAAGCTGAGTTACAACAGCAAGGAGAATCCGAAGCTAGGACATATCTACAGGTATGTTAGATTTCTGAGTAATGGAAGTATAGTATAGTCTAGTCTAGTAAAGGAGGTAATGTCGTCTCGAGTTTGCTAGAAGTAATATAAAAGGAGAGCGGGCCTTGTTTTCGATTTAAGAGCTTGAGACTGTAACTTGCTTGCAGCTCAAAATAAGCCCATTTTCAGCGGCTTTGCATTACTGATAAGGTAAGTAAAGAATTATAACAATGTGATACTAACCTGTGGAAGATTGGTTCGCTGGCTGATAGGAAAACCATGATCCATTGCATAGGGCAGCTGGAGGAAAAGGTTATTGTCGATCAGCACTACAAGTCATCTGAAAAGGGTAAGGCCGGCATTTTCTGATTGCAACAAGTTAATAGATTTTTTCTTTTCAGCCTGACCTCGTGGCCCACTTCGGATTCCGTCATAAACAAATAGCACATCGAGCGCTTCATAGGTAATATGTTATCATTTGTAAGAATTATCCTTTCTTTTAGACTATCTGAAATTTTCTGTTTACAGAACCTTTTAGGTGGCTTCCTGATTAACTGGTTTAATGACGATGTTTCACCACTCACAATGTGACGTGTTTCATATTTCAACACCTTTTTGTCTCTTAACAGTTTTCTATTTTCAGTGGAGAAAAACCAGTGTTTTTAAACAACGCCCAGGCAGCAGCCCATCAGAAAGGTCTCAGATGACGATTAAGTGTAAGTATTCAGTTATGGGACAATTACAGGACAACTAAAACGACATCCATTGTTACATATTTCGGGTGCTCAAAAAACGAATTGTATTGAATTATTGAAACTAAATCTAGCTTCATAAGAGAATTTTTATTTACTTCATCTTTTCTCAGAACATCAGTATATTAGCAGTCTTTAGCATATAAGTCAAGTGTAGATTAATGTATTGCCATCAACTCCATTGCAGTTTGAGCAATCCAGAACAATCTTTTTAAGTTACTTCCAGTGCTGTACAAGTCCAGTGAAACACATTCATGACGGTGAAGTACAGTCTATATCAGTTTCATTTGGAAACGTGCAATGCAGTTCGGTGCAGATCAGTCTAGCGAGGTGCAGTGAGCTGACTGTCCTGTATGGTACTTTCCAGTTCAATCCAGGGTACTGTAGTGCAGTCTAGTGAAGTCTGGTGAATTCAAGCTCAGGCTTAGACATTCTTGTCCAGTGAAGTGCAGTGCCATCCAGTTCAGTCCTCTGAAGTGCTGTCCGACTCAGTCTAGTCCAGTCCACTCCGCTGACGTGTACTCCTGTCCAGTCCACCGAGTGAAGTCTGTGTCCGTCCAATCCACTCCCGTCCCGTTCAATTCTGTGCGTTCTCATCCAATTCCATACATTCCCTTCCAGCTAAGTACATTTATATCCAGCATAGCCCAGGTCCATATAGGTCAACAAAAGTCGAGTCTAGTCCAGTAAAGTCCAGTGCAGAGTAGTGCAATCCGTAATAGCTCAGCCCAGTCCTGTCCCGTCCAGTCCAGAACAACTAACTGCCGTGGAGTCTAGCACAGCGCAGTCCTGCTCAGTGAGGTTAGGAACAACCTAGTGCATTGCAGCCCGTCTAGTCGAGAAAAAGGCTATTCGGAAAAGTCCACATTTAAGCCCAGTTAAGTGTATTACGGTCCACATTTGTCTTCAGTTGTCACACTAACACAATGAAGAGCGAATAATTACGGCATTGTCGTAGACAGGTCTTTTTTAATGATACCTTAATAAAAGTATACCTAATAACTTAAAAATAAACACCAATTGATAAATAATAAAAGATGAAATAAAGAGATATATCTCAATAACTGATAACTAATTAATTCTTGAAGAACTAAAGAAATGGTGAATTCATAGGGAGATGAATAAAGATGTGAATAAATTGATATATTAATAAGTTAAAAATAATTACGTTGTTAAATAAATACAATTTTATCGTATGGTCAATATACTAACAATCTTTTTGCAGAACATTAAAATATAGTACCACATTGTCTTAAAGGGTTGCAAGCATTTTTTTCTCACAAGACTCGGTTTTACCAAGACACCAGCAATCACAGGGTCGCTGGTGATTCATGGCTGAATTTGCAACACTGAAATGTCAGTACAGCAGGACTCGAACGGATAATCGTAACAAGAAGCTGAGCAAGAAGTGCGAGGAGAATCCAAAGCTAGGACAACCACGGGTACGTTAAATTTCTGAGTAAAAGATTAAAAGCTAGTCTAGTCCAACCCTATCCCTAATCAAAATAACTACATAGTTTAGTGTAGTATTGAAGTTAACTCTGGGATATCAGTAGAGCAGGACTGGAGTGCTTCATAAAAAGATAGTCATAACGACAAGCTGAGCTACAGCAGCTAGGAGAATTCAAAGCTAGGACATAACCACAGGTACGTTAAATTTTTAGTGATTCATGACTGATAGTCTAGTCTAGTCTTGTGTAGGAGTTACGGTTGTCTTGTGTTTGCCAGAACTACTATAAAAGAGCGGCCTTTTTTATTTCAGAGCTTGAGACATTTTCACCTTCTGCAGCTCAAGATAGGCTCATTTTCAGCGGCTTTGCATCACTGAGAAGGTAAGCAAATAATTGAAACAATGCGATACTAACCAATGTTATGGGATGGGTTTGTTCACTGATAGGAAAAACCTGATGCGTTGCCTAGAGCACTTAGAGGAAAAAGTTATGGTCGATAAGTACTACAGGTCATCTGAAAGAGGTAAGGCCGACATGTTTTGATTGCAACAAGTTTTATTGGCTTTTTTCTTTTCAGTTGACCTCGTGGCTCAGTTCGGATCAGAGCAGGACTTGAGTCCTTCATAAAAAGATAGCCATAGCAAGAAGCTGAGCTACAACAGCGAGGAGAATCCAGACCTAGGACTTAACCACGGGTTTGTTAAATTTCTGAGTAATGGATTAAAGGCTAGTCGAAGCAGATAAAACTTCTTCTTAGAAAAGTACTACGTAGTACAATATAGTATAGTATTGAATTTAAAGCTGGAATATCGGTAGAGCAGGACTGAACTGCTTCACGAAAACATTGCCATAACAACAAGCTGAGCTAAAACATCGAGGAGAATCCAAAGCTAGGACAGAACCAAAGGTATGTTAATTTTCTGCGTATTGGAAGTATAGGATTGTTTAGTCTGGTCTACGGAAGGAGCTAACGTCGTCTTGAGTTTGCCAGAATTAATATAAAAATAAGCGGGCCTTTTTTACAATTTTAGAGCCTCAGACATTTTAACTTTCTGCAGCTCAAGATAAGCCCATTTCCAGGGACTTTGGATCTCTAAGAAGGTAAGTAAAGAATTATAACGTTGTGATACTAACCTGTGTGAGATTAGTTTGTTCGCTGATAGGAAAATCCTGATGCGTTGCATAGAGCAGTTGAAGGAAATGGTTATGATCGATCACCACTACAGGTCATCTGAAAGAGGTAAGGCCGGCATGTTTTGATTGCAACAAGTTTTGTTCCATTCTTTCTTTTCAACATGACCTCATGGCTCACTTTGGGTCACGTCATAAACAAGTAGCGCATCGAGCGCTTCATAGGAAATGTTTAATCATTTGTAAGAATTATTCTTTCTTCTGGACTATCTGAAATATCCTGTTTAAGAAACTTTTTACGTACCTTCCTGATTAATTTCAACACTTTTTTGTCCCTTAAACTTTTTCTCTTTTCAGTGGAGAAAAACTAGTGTTTTTAAACAAGGCCCAATCAGCAGCCCATCAGAAAGGTTACGGATGACGATTAAGTGTAATTATTCAGTTATGAGACAATTCAAGGACAACTAACACGATATCCATTGTTACATATTTCGTATGCTCTAAACACAAATCGTCTTAAATAATTAGAACAGTTTTTATGGCAAAATAAGTGAAATTATTACTCGTGTCTAAGTACTATATAGTAGGATAGAGCAGAGTATAGTATAGCATAGTTTAGTAATGTTCACTATCGTATAGTATGGGAGTTAATGTCGTCTGAAGTTTGATAGAAAGAATAGAAAAAAGATTTGGGAGGTTAAAATATTTTTAAATTATTGCAGCTCAAGATAAGCCCATTTTCGGGAGCTGTGCATCACTGAGTAGGTATGTGAAGAAATATTATTATATTATGATAGAAACCAGAGTAAGATGGGTCGCTTTGCTGATAAGAAAACCCTGATGCGTTGAACCACGACGTTGGAGAAAAACCTAGTACCCATTAGTTTTACAGATTAATCTAAATGGAGGTAAGACCGGCATGTTTTGATTGCAACAAGTTTTTTTAAGCTTTTTTTTTTCAGCATGGACTCGTAACTCGCTCCGGATTACATCATAACTAAGTAGGGCATTGCACACTTTAATGGTAACATAGAAACATTTGTAAGAGTTAATCTTGGTTCTGAACTATCTGAAATTTTCTGTTTATAGAATTTGTTAGGAGGCTTCCCGACTCATTGCTTTGCTGTCAGTGTTTAATACAAGGTGACAGGTTTAATATTTCAATCCTTTTTTGTATTCTGAAAGTTTTCTGTTTTCAGAGGAGAAAAGCTATCAATGGGTAGTGCTTTTAAACAAAACCCAGTTATCCAATCAGCAGCCCATGGGACGGAGCACAGATGACGAGTAAGTGAAAGTATTAACTCAGGGGACAATTCAAGTACAACTTACATGATTTCCATTGTTGCGTTTCATATGCTCGAGACGCAAATTGTCTTAAATATGTGCGACTAGCACTAGCTTTAGAAAATATGATTTACTGGATCTTTTCTAAATCCTTAGTATATTATCAGTCTTTCTTAGCAGTCTTTCGAATTCAAGTTAAGTGCAGTACCATTAACTCTATTGCAATTTGGGCAATCCATATCAGTCCTTCCAAGTTAAGTCCAGTGCTATGCAAACTATCCTGTATGGTGATTTCCAGTTCAGTCCAAGGCAGTGCAGTGTAATGCAGTCTGGTGAAGTCAAGCACAGTCAAGTGCAGTCAAGTGCAGTGCTGTCTGGTCCATTCCAGTCAAGTGGCGCTCACTACTATCCAGTCACGTCCACTCAAGTGAAGTCTTATACACGCAAGTAGATTGCAGTGTATTTCCATCCGGAACAGCCTAAGTCCCTAAATGCCAACTGAAACAGTCCAGTCCAGTCTAGTTCCGCCCACTGAAGTACACTGCGGGGTATATCAATCTGGAGTGCAATGTCAAGAGCAATGCATTCCCGCTGAGTCAAGTGAAGTACAACCTACGATAGTGCAGTGCCGTCCATTAGAGTAAACTGCCATTCAGAAAAGGCCACATGCATGTCGAATTCAGTACAATTTAGTGCAGTCCACTTCAGTGTAGTCCAGTTCAGTGCAGTCCAGTCCAGTCCAGTCACATCAGCCCAATGATGTGTCTACAAATCCTGTGGGAGGGGGGGAGTTTCTCTAAATGATAGCTAATAAAAGTATACCTAATAACTTGAAATACACAAATAAAATCGATGAATAAAAAAATGAATTAATAAAGAAATAAAATAAATCGTAATAACTACTAACAGTGATCAGTTCTCAGCTAAATTCCTAAGAAGATAAAGAAATGATGACTGAGTAGGAAGATGAAAAAATGTGTAAATAAATTAATAAATAACTAAAAAATAAATAACTATGATATTATTGTATGATTTATGTATTTATGATTTTTAATGCAGAATATTAAAAGCGTTTGGAATGCTTTAAAAATTTTCCAGGTATTTTTTTCTCCCAAGAACTAGTTTTATCGAGCAATCAGCTGATCTTTGGATGGAGACAAGCAGCCACAGGGTCGCCAGTGATTTCGTGGCTGAAATTTGTAGCACCAGGATATCAGTAGAGCAGTAGTGGAGTGCTTCACGAGAAGATGATCAAAATAACAAGCTAAGTTACAGCTGCGAGAAAAATCCAAAGCTAGGACAACCACAGGTGCAATAAAATTTCTGAGTAATGAAAGTAAAAGCTTGTCAAAGCAGATTGTCTTCCTTAAAAAAAAGCACTCCTGAAGGGTGATAGAGCATAGCCCTTAGATTAGTCTTAAATTGAAAAGAGAACACGGGTTTTCTTATTGCTTTCAAACTTGAGAATATGACATCTCACAATAGTTTTTATGGCATAATAAATGAAATTATTACACATACATCTAAGTACTATACAGCAGAGTATGGTATAGTATAATATAGTATAGCATGGTTTGGTACTGTTCACTAAAGTATAGTATAGGAGTGAATGTGGTGTTAAGCTTAATAGAAAGAATAGAAAAGGGATTTGGGATATTAACACTTTTTAAAATTATTCCAGCTCAAAATGGGCCCACTTGTGGGAGCTGTGCATCGCTGAGTAGGTATGTAAAAAAATATTATACTTTTTTGATACTAAACTGAGTAAGATGCGTTGGTTCAGTGATAGGAAAGCTCTGATGCGTTGCACCGAGAAGTTGAAAAAGGACTGAATATCAATTAGCTCTACAGATCATCTAAAAAGAGGTAAGGCCGGCATGTTTTGATTGCAACAAGTTTTGTTAGATTTCTCTTTTTTTTTTTTTTTTTTTTTTTTTTTTTCTTTTTTTTTTTTTTAGCATGACTTCGTAACTCACTCCGAATTACATCATAACTAAATAGGGCATCAGACACCTCAAAGGTAACATAAAAACAATTGTAAGAATTAATCTTGGTTATGTACTATCTGAAATTTCCTGTTTAAAAAAATTGAGGCGGCTTCCCGACTCATTGCTTTGATGTCAATGCTTAATAACTTACAAGGCAACATGTCAAATATTTCAGTCCTTAACCCTAAGCTAGAATATCAGTGGAGCAGGACTTGAGTGCTTCATGAAGAGATAGCCATAACAACAAGCTGAGCTACAATAGCGAGGAGAATCCAAAGCTAGGACTTAACCACAGGTATGTTAAATGTCTCAGTAAAGGAAGAATAGTATAGTCTACCTTAGTCTAGTCTAGTTTGGTACTTAAGGTTGTCTCGAGTTTGCCAGAATTAATAAAAAAGAGGAGCGGGCCTTTTTTCGATTTTAGAGCTCGAGACATTTTAACTTTCTGCAACTCAAGATAAGCTCATTTCAGCGACTTTGCATCACTTAGAAGGTAAGTAAATAATCATAAGAATTTGATACTAACCTGTGTAAGGTGGGTTTGTTCACTGATGGGAAAATCCATAGAGCAGTCAGGATAGGAAAATCATAGAGCAGTTGGAAGAAAAAGTTATGGTCGATCAGCACTACAGGTCATCTGAAAGAGGTAAAGCCGGCATGTTTTGATTGCAACAAGGTTTGTTTGATCTTTCTTTCCATCATGATCTTGTGGCTCAGTTCGGATCAGAGCAGGACTGGAGTGCTCCATAAAAAGATAGCCATAACAACAAGCCGATCTACAACAGCGTGGAGAATCCAAAGCTAGGACATAACTACAGGTATGTTAGGTTTCTGAGCAATGGAAGTATAGTGTACTTTAGTCTGGTGGAGGAACTTACGTCGTCTCGAGTTTGCCAGAATTAATATAAAAGAAGAGGGGGCCTTTTTTTCGATTTTAGAGCTTGAGACATCTTAACTTTCTGCAGCTCAAGATAAGCCCATTTTAAGCGTCTCTGCATCACTGTGAGGGTATGTAGAGAATTGTAACAATGTGATACTAACCTGTGTTAGATGGGTTCGTTGGCTGATAGGAGAACGCTGATCAGTTGCATAGAGCAGTTAGAGGACAATGTTATGGTCGATCAGCACTACAGATCATCTGAAAGAGGTAAGGCCGGCATGTTTTGATTGCAACAAGTTTTCCTAGATTTTTTCTTTTCAGCATTACCACGTGGCTCACTTCGGATCACTTCATAAACAAGAAGCACATCAAGCGCCTCATAGGTTATACGTAATCTTTTGTAAGAATTATTCTTTATTCTAGACTATCTAAAATGTTTTGTTTAAAGAACTTTTTAGGTGGCTTCCTGATTAGTTGGTTTGATGACAACGTTTCACTACTCGCTATGTTACGTGGTTAATATTTCAACACCTTTTTTTCTCTTAACAGTTTTCTGTTTTTGGTGGAGAAAAAGTAGTATTTTTAAACAAGACCTAGTCAGCAGCCCGTCAGAAAGGTCACAAATGACGATTAAGTGTCAGTATTCAGTTATGGGACAATTCAAGGACAGCTAAAACGATACCCATTGTTACATATTTCGTATGCTCAAAACACGAATTGTCATGAGTATTTAAAACTGAAACTAAAACTGAAACTAGCTTCATAATATAATTTTTATTTAGTTGATCTTTTCTCAAAACATCAGCATATTATCAGTCTTTAGTAGCGGTCTATTTGCATGTAAGTCAAGCGTATATTAATGCATTGCCATCAACTCCATTGCAGTTTAAGCAATCCAGAACAATCTTTTTAAGTTACTTCCAGTGCTGTGCAAAGCTATCTTGTGTCGTCTAGTCCAGTGGAGTACATTCACCTGAAATCCAGTACAGTCTTTATCAGTTTCATTTGGGAACGTGCAATGCAGTTCGGTGCAGATCAGTCTAGCGAGGTACAGTAAACTGACTGTCCTGTATGGTACTTTCCAGTTCAATCCAGGGTAATGCAGTCTGGTGAGGTCAAGCTCAGGCTAAGACAGTCCAGGGAAGTGCAGTGCCGTCCAGGTCAGTCTTCTGAAGTACTCTCTGGCTAGGTCCAGTCCATTCCACTCCGCTGACGTGCACTCCAGTCCAGTTTATTCCGGTCCAGTCTATCGAGTGGAGTTTGTGCCTGTTCCGTCGAGCCCCATGCCATCCAATTCTGTTCCTTCCCGTCTAATTCCTTTCATTCCCTTCCAGCTAAGTACATTTCAACCCAGCATAGCCCAGTTCCATATAAGTCAACAGCAGTCGAGTCTAGTCCAGTCAAGTGCTTTGCAGAGCAGTGCAATCCGTAACAGCTCAGCCCAGTCCTGTCCCGTCCAGTCCAGAACAACTAACTGCCGTGGAGTCTAGCACAACGCAGTCCTGCTCAGTCAAGTTAGGAACAATAAGTATTGCGGCCCGTGAAGTCAAGTGAAGTGCTATTCCGAAAAGCCCAAATTTAGGCCCATACAAATGTATTTCAGTACAGTTTTGTCTTCAGTTGTCACACCAACACAATCAGGAGCGTCTACTTACGGCATTGTCGTAGACAGGCCTTTTTTGATGATACCTCAATAAGAGTATACCTGATAACTAAAAAATAAACAAGAATAATTGATAGTCAATATAAGATAAAAGAAATTAAATAATATATATATCTCAATAACTGATAACATTAATTAATTCTTGAAGAACTAAAGAAATGATGAATTAATCGAGAACTGACTATATATGTAAATAAATTGATATATAAATAAGTTGAGAAAAAGTTACATTGTTAAAAAAATACAATTCCATCGTATGGTCAATATATTGACAATCTTACTGCAGAATATTAAAATATAGCACCACGTTGTCTAAAAGGTTTGCAAGCATTTTTTGTCACATGACTTAACTTTACCAAGACACCAGGTGACCTTCGGAAAGACACAAGCAATCACAGGGTCGCTTGTGATTCATGGCTGAATTTGCAACACTGAAACATCAGTAGAGCAGGACTGGAATGAATAATCATAACAACAAGCTGAGCTACAACAGCGACGAGAATCTAAAGCTACGACATAACCACAGGTACGTTTAATTTCTGAGTAATGGATAAAAGGCTTAACACATTTTAACTTTATGCAGCTCAAGATAAACTCATTTTCAGCGGCTTTCCATCACTGAGAAGGTAAGTAAAGAATTATAACAATATCATAGTATCCTGTGTATGATGGGTTCGTTGGCTGATAGGAAGACCCTGCTGCGTTGCATAGAGCAGTTGGAGGAAAACGTTATGGTCGATCAGCAGCACAGGTCATCTGAAAGAGGTAAGGCCGGCATATTTTGATTTCAACAACTTTTGTAAGATTTTTTTCTTTTCAGCATAACCTTGTGGCTCAGTTAGGATCAGAGCAGAACTGGAGTGCTTCATAAGGAGTTAACCACAACCACAAGCTAAGCTACAACAGCGAGAAGAATCCAAAGCTAGGACCTAGCCACGAGTACATTTAATTTCTGAGTAATGGATTAAAGGGGCTTTGCATCACTGAGAAGGTAAATAAATAATTGAAACAATTTGATACCAATCAATATTACAGGATGGGTTCATTCACTGATAGGAAAACCCTGATGCGTTGCATAGAAAAGTTGAAGGAAAAGGTTGTGGTCGATCAGCACTACAGTCATCTGAAAGAGGTAAGACAGGAATGTTTTGATTGCAACAAGTTTTGTTGGATTCTTTCTTTTCAGCATGACCTCACGGCTCACTTTGGATCACGTCATTAACAAGTAGTACATCGAGCACTTCATAGTATGTAATCATTTGTAAGAATTATCCTTTCTTCTGGACTATCTGAAATTTCCTGTTTAAAAAACTTTTTACATAGCTTCCTGATTACCTTAAACACTTTTTTGTCTCTTAAATCTTTTCTGTATTTAGTGGAGAAAAACTAGTGTATTTAAACAAGGCCCAATCAGCAGCCCATCAGAAAGGTTACGGATGACGATTAAGTGTAATTATTCAATTATGGGACAATTCAAGGACAACTAACACCATATCTATTGTTACATATTTCGTATGCTCCAAACACGAATCGTCTTAGATAATTAGAATAGTTTTTATGGCAAAATAAGTGAAATTATCACTCGTGTCTAAGTACTATATATAAGGATAGAGCAGAGTATAGTATAGCATAGTTTAGTAATGTTCACTATCGTATAGTATAGGAGTTAGTGTGGTCTGAAATTTAATAGAAAGAATAGAAAAAAGATTTGGAAGGTTAAAATATTTTTTAAATTATTGCAGCTCAAGATAAGCCCATTTTCGGGAGCTGTGCATCTCTGAGTTGGTAAGTGAAGAAATATTATAATATTATGATACTAACCTGAGTAAGATGGGTTGCTTTGCTGATAAGAAAACCCTGATACGTTGGATAAAAACTTAGTATCTATTAGCTCTGCAGAGCAATCTAATAGGAGGTAAGACCGGCATGTTTGATTGCAACAAGTTTTGTTAGGCTCTTTTTTTTTCAGCATGGACTCATAACTCACTCCGGATTACATCATAACTAAGTAGAGCATCGCACACTTTAAAGGTAACATAGAAACATTTGTAAGAGTTAATCTTTGTTCTGGACTATCTGAAATTTTCTGTCTAGAATTTGTGAGGTGGCTTCCCGTCTCATTGCTTTGCTGTCAGTGTTTAATAATTTACAAGGTGACAGGTTTAATATTTCAATCCTTTTTTATATTCTGAAAGTTTTCTTTTCAGAAGAGAAAAGCTATCAATGGGTAGTGCTTTTAAACAAAACCAAGTTATCCAATCAGCAGTCCATGGGACTGGTCACAGATGACAAGTAAGTGTAACTATTAACTCAGGGGACAATTCAAGGACAACTTACATGATTTCCATTGTTGCGTTTCATATGCTTGAAACGCAAATTATCTTAAATATGTGCGACTAGCACTAGCTTTAGAAAATATCATTTAGTGGATCATTTCTAAATCCTTAGTATATTATCAGTCTTTCTTAGCAGTCTTTTAAATTCAAGTTAAGTGCAGTAGCATTAACTCTATTGCAATTTGGGCAATCCAGAACAATACTTCCAAGTTAAGTCCAGTGCTATGCAAACTATCCTGTACGGTGATTTCCAGTTCAGTCCAAGACAGTGCAGTGTCATGCAGTCTGGTGAAGTCAAGCACGGTCTATAGAAGTGAATTGTAGTGCTGTCTGGTCCATTCCAGTCATGTGGCGCTCACTACAATCCAGTCCCGTCCACTCAAGTGAAGTCCTCTACACGCAAGTAGATTGCAGTGTATTTCCATCCGGAACAGCCTAAGTGCCAACAGAAACAGTCCAGTCCATTCTAGTCCAGCCCACTGAAGTACACTGCGGGGTATATCAATCTGGAGTGCAATGTCAAGAGCAATGCAGTCCCGCTGAGTCAAGTGAAGTATAACCTACGATAGTGCAGTGCCGTCCATTAGAGTAAACTGCCATTCAGAAAAGGCCACATGCATGTCGAATTCAGTACAGTTTAATGCAGTCCAGTTCAGTGTAGTCCAGTTCAGTGCAGTCCAGTCCAGTCACATCAGCCCAATGAAGTGTCTACAAATTCTGTGGGAGGGGGAGAGGTTTTCTAAATGATAGCTTAATAAAAGTATACCGAATAACTTGAAATACACGAATAAACTTGATGAATAAAAAAAAAGAATTAAAGAAATCAAATAAATCGTAATTACTACTAACAGTGACCAGTTCTGAGCTTAATTCCTTAGAAGATAAGGAAATGATGAGTAAGTAGGAAGTTAAAAAAATATGTAAATAAATTAATAAATAAATAAAAAATAAATACCTATGATATTATTGTATGATTTTTTTCTCCCAAGACCCAGTTTTATCGAGCAATCAGCTTATCTTTGGATGGACACAAGCAACCACAGGGTCGCCAGTGATTTCGTGGCTGAAATTTGTAGCACAAAGATATCAATAGAGCAGTATTGGAGTGCGATCAGCACTACAGGTCATCTGAAAGAGGTAAAGCCGGCAGGTTTTCATTACAACGAGGTTTGTTTGATCTTTCTTTCCATCATGATCTTGTGGCTCAGTTCGGATCAGAGCAAGAATGGAGTGCTTCATAAAAAGATAGCCATAACAACAAGCCGATCCACAACAGCGTGAAGAATCCAAAGCTAGGACATAACTACGGGTATGTTAGGTTTCTGAGTAATGGAAGTATAGTATACTTTAGTTTAGTCTAGTGGAGGAGCTAACGTCGTCTCGAGTTTGCCAGAGTTAGTACAAAAGAAGAGCAGGCCTTTTTTTCGATTTAAGAGCTTAAGACATTTTAACTTTCTGCAGCTCAAGATAAGCCCATTTTCAGCGGCTTTGCATCACTGAGAAGGCAAATAGAGAATTGTAACAATGTGATACTAACCTGTGTAAGATGGGGTCGTTGGCCGGTAGGAGAGCCCTGATCCGTTGCATAGAGCAGTTAGAGGACAATGTCATGGTCGATCAGCACTACAGATCATCTGAAAGAGGCAAGGCCGGCATGTTTTGATTGCAACAAGTTTTCCTAGATTTTTCTTTTCAGCATGACCTCGTGGCTCACTTCGGATCACGTCACAAACAAGAACCACATTGAGCGCTTCATAGGTAATATGTTATCATTTGTAAGAATTATTCTTTCTTCTAGACTATCTCAATTTTTCTGTTTCAAGAACTTTTTGGGTGGCTTCCTGACTAATTGGTTTGATGACAACGTTTCACTACTCACTATGTGACGTGTTTAATATTTCAACACCTTTTCTGTTTTTATTGGAGAAAAATGAGTATTTTTAAATAAGGCCCAGTCAGCAGCCCGTCAGAAAGGTCACAAATGACTATTAACGATAAGTATTCAGTTATGGGACAATTCAAGGACAACTAACACGATACCCATTGTTAAATACTTCGTATGCTCGAAACACGAATTGTCTTGAATAACTGAAACTAACTTCATAATATAATTTTTATTCAGTTGATCTTTTAGTAGTCTATTTGCATATAAGTCAAGTGTAGATTAATGTATTGCCATCAACTACATTGCAGTTTCGGCAATCCAGAAAAATCCTTTTAAGGTACTCCCATTGCTGTGCAAAGCTATCCTGTATGGTCTAGTCCAGTGAAGTACATTCACGTGAAGTGCAGTACAGTCTTTATCAGTTTCATTTGGAAACGTGCGATGCAGTTCAGTGCAGATCAGTCTAGCGAGGTGCAGTGAACTGACTGTCCTGTATGGTACTTTCCAGTTCAATCCAGGGTAGTGCAGTCTGGTGAGGTCAAGCTCACGCTAAGACAGTCCAGGAAAGTGCAGTGCCGTCCAGTTCAGTCTTCTGAAGTACTCTCCGGCTAGGTCCAGTCTAATCCACTCCGCTGACGTGCACTCTAGTCCAGTTTATTCCGGTCCAGTCCATCGACTGGAGTCTGTGCCTGTCCAGTCAAGTCCCATCCCATCCAATTCTGTTTCTTCCCGTCCAATTCCATTCATTCCCTTCCAGCTAAGTACATTTCAACCCAGCATAGCCCAGTTCCATATAAGTCAACAGCAGTCGAGTCTAGTCCAGTCAAGTGCATTGCAGAGCAGTGCAATCCGTAACAGCTCAGCCCAGTCATGTCCCGTCCAGTCCAGAACAACTAACTGCCGTGGAGTCTAGCACAACGCAGTCCTGCTCAGTCAAGTTAGGAACAACCGAGTGCATTGTGGCCCGTCCAGTCAAGTGAAGTGCTATTCGGAAGAGCCCACATTTAGGCCCATACAAATGTATTTCAGTACAGTCTTGTCTTCAGTTGTCACACCAACACAATGAAGAGCGTCTAGTTACGGCATTTTCGTAGACAGGTCTCTTTTAATGATATCTAAATAAGAATATATCTGATAACTTAAAAATAAACAAAAATAATTGATAATCAATAAAAGATAAAATAAAAAAATGAAATATATATCTCAATAACTGTTGACATTAATTAATTCTTGAAGAACTGAGAAAATGATGAATTAATAGGGAGAGGCATACATATGTAAATAAATTGATATAAAAATACGTTGATAGATAGATAGATTGTTAAATAAATACAATTTTATTGTATGGTCAATGTATTAACAATCATTTTGCAGAATATTAAAATATAGCATCACGTTATCTTAAAGGTTTGCAAGTATTTTTCTCACAAGACTCAGTTTTACCAAGACACCAGGTGACCTTTGGAAAGACACAAGCAATCACAGGGTCGCCAGTGATTCATGGCTAAATTTGCAACACTGGGATATCAGAAAAGTAGGATAATCATCAGAAACACTAAGCTAAGTAACAGCTGCGAGAAGAATCCAAAGCCAAGACATCACCACAGGTACGTTAAATCTCTGAGTAATGGATAAAAGGCTAGTCGAAGCAGATTGTCTTCCTCTTAAAAAAGTAATCCATAGTATAGTAAGGTATTGAGTTTAAAGCTGGGAGATCAGTAAAACAGGACTGGAATGCTTCATGAGACGACAGCCATAACAACAAGCTCAGCTCACAACCGCAAGGAGAATCCAAAGCTTGGACATAACCACAGGTATGTTTAATGTCTCAGTAGAGGAAGTAAAGTATAGTTTAATCTAGTCTAGTGTAGGAGTTCAGGTTGTCGCCACTTTGCCAGAATTAATATAAAAGAAGAGCGAGCCTTTTTTCAGATTTAGGATCTTGAGACATTTTAACTTTCTGCAGCTCAAGATAAGCTTATTTTCAACAGCTTTCCATCACTAAGAGGGTAAGTAAAGAACTAAAACAATATGATGCCAACCTGTGTAAGATGGGTTCTTTGGCTGATAGACCCTGACGCGTTTCACAAAGCAGTTGGAGGAAAACGTTATGGTTGATCAGCACTACAAGTGATCTGAAAGAAGTAAGTCCGGCATGTTTTGATTGCAACAAGTTTTGTTATATTTTTTTTTTCAGCATGACCTCGTGGGTCAATTCGGGTCAGAGCAGGACTGGAGTGCTTCATAAAAAGATAGCCACAGCAACAAGCTGAGCTACAACAGCGAGGAGAATCCAAAGCTAGGACATAATCACAGGTTCGTTAAATTTCTGAGTAATGGATGAAAGGCTAGTCGAAGCGGATTGTCGTCTTCTTAAAAAAGTACTAAATAGTACAGTATAGTGTAATATTGAATTTAAAGCTGGAATATTAGTAGAGCAGGACTGGAGTGCTTCACAAAAAGATGGCCATAACAGCAAGCTGAACTACAACAGCGAGAAGAATCCAAGGCTAGGACATAACTACAGGTATGTTAAATTCCTGCGTAATGGAAGTATAGTATAGTTTAGTCTAGTCTAGTGTAGGAGCTAACTTCGTTTCGAGTTTGCCAGAATTGATATAAAAGAAGAGGGGGCCTTTTTTACGATTTAAGAGCTTGAAACATTTTAACTTTTGGCAGCTCAAGATAAGCTCATTTTCAAGGGCTTTCTATCACCAAGAAGGTAAGTAAAGAATTACAACGTTGTGATACTAACCTGTGTAAGGTGGGTTCGTTCGCTGATAGGAAAATCCTTATGCGTTGCATAGAGCAGTTAGAGGAAAAAGTTATGGTCGATCACCACCACAGATCATCTGGAAGAGGTAAGGCCGGTATGTTTTGATTGCAACAAGTTTTGTCAGATTTTCTTTTTAGCATGATCTCATAGCTCACTTCGGATCACGTAATAAACAAGTAGCACATCGAGCGCTTCATAGGTGATATGCAAGCATTTGTAAGAATTTTTCTTTCCTCTGGACTATAGGTGGCTTCCTGATTAATTGGTTTGATGACGTTTCACTACTCACAATGTGACGTTTTAATATTTCAACACTTTTTTGTCTCTTAACAGTTTCTGTATTCAGTGGAGAAAAACTAGTGTTTTTAAACAAGGCCCAGTCAGCAGCCTATCAGAAAGGTAAAAGATGACGGTTAAGTGTAAGTACTCAGTTATGGGCCAGTTCAAGGACAACTAACACGATATCAATTGTTGCATATCTCGTATGCTCAAAACACGAATTGTCTTAAATAATTGAAACTGAAACTAGCTTCTTAATATAATTTTTATTCAGTTGATCTTATCTTAAAACATCAGTATATTATCAGTCTTTATTAGCAGTCTTTCCGCATATAATTCAAGTGTAGATTAATGTATGGCCAGTTTGCCAAAATTAATATAAAAGAAGAGCGGGCCCTTTTTTGGTTTAGGACATTTTAACTTTCTGCAGCTCAAGATAAGCTCATTTTCAGCGGCTTAGCAACACTGAGAAGGTAAGTAAAGAATTATAACACTGTGATACTAACCTGTGTAAGTTGGGTTCCTTGGCTGAATGCACAACCCTGATGCGTTGCATAAAGCAGTTGTAGGAGAAAGTTAAGGTCGTTCAGCACAACAGGTCATCTGGAGGAGGTAAGGCCGGCATGTTTTGATTGCAACAAGTTGTTAGATTTTTTCTTTTCAGCATGACCTCGTGGCTCACTTCAAATCACGTCACGTCCGGCTCAGTCCAGTCCGGTCCACTCCACTGACGTGCGCTCCAGTCCATTCAGTGGAATCTGTGCCCGTCCAGTCCAGTCCAGTCCCGTACCGTCCAATTCCAATTCATCTCTAAGCTAAGTTCATTTCAATCCGGCATAGCTCAGGTCCATATAAGTCGACAACAGTCGAGTCTAATCCACTCAATACCTTAATAAAAGTATACCTAATAACTGAAAAGTAAACAAAAATAATTGATAGTCGATAAAAGATAAAATGAAGAAATAAAATATATATCTCAATCACTTAAACATTGATTAATTCTTTGAGAACTAAAGGAATGATTAATTAATAGGAAGATGAATAAATATGTAAATAGATTGATATATTTATAAGTTCAGAAATAGTTACGTTATTAAATAAATACAATTTTATCGTATTGTTAGTATATTAACAATATCTTTGCAGAATATTAAAATACAGCACCACGTTGTCTTAAATGTTTGCAAGTACTTTTTCTCACAAGACTCAGTTTTACCAAGACACCAGCTGACCTTTGGAAAGACACGAGCAATCACAGGATCACTAGTGATTCATAGTTGAATTTGCAACACTAGGATATCAGTAGAGCAGGACTGGAATGGATAATCCTAACAACAAGCTGAGCAACACCTACTGGGAGAATCCGAAGCTAGGACTCAGGTGTGTTAAATGTTTGAGTAATGGATTAAAAGCTAGTCGAGGCGGATTGTCTTCCTCTTGCAAAAGTGCTTCATAGTATAATATACTAAAGTATTGAAGTTAAAGGACGGATATTAGTAGAGGAAGACTGGAGTGCTTCAAAAGAATATTGCCATAACAATGAGTTGAGCTACAACAGCGACGAGAATCCAAACTTAGGACATAACCACAGGTACGTTAAATTTCTAAGTAATGGATTAAAGGCTAGTTAAAGCGGATTGTCTACCTCTTAGAAAAGTACAACATAGTACAGTATAGTAAAGAATTGAAATTAACGCTGCGATATCAGTAAAACAGGACTGGAGTTCTTCATGAAAAGATAGCCATTACAACAAGCTGAGCTACAATACCGAGGAGAATCTAAACCTAGGACATAACCACAGGTATGTTAAATGTCTCAGTAAAGGAAGTATAGTATAGTCTAGTCTAGTCTAGTGTAGTCTAGGAGTTACGGTTGTCTCGAGTTTGCCAGAATTAATATAAGATAAGAGCGGGTTTTTTTTTCGATTTAAGAGCTTGAGACATTTGAACTTTCTGCAGCTCAAGACAAGCTCATTTTACGCGGCTTTCCATCACTGAGAAGGTAAGTGAGGAATTATAACAATGTGATACTAACCTGTGTAACATGGGTTCGTTAGCTGAAAGGAAAACCCTGATGCGTTGCATAAAGCAGTTGTAGGAAAAAGCTGTGGTCGATCAGCGCTACAGGTCATCTGAAAGAGGCAAGGCCGGCATGTTTCCATTACAAAAAGTTTTCTCAGATTCTTTTCTTTTAGGCATCACCTCGTGGCTCACTTGGGATCGAAGCAGGACTGGAGTGCTTCATAAAAAGATGGCCACAGCCATAGGCTAAGGTAAAACAGCGTGGAGAATCCAGAACTAGGACATAAACACAGGTACGTTAACTTTCTGAGTAATGGATTAAAGGCTAGTCGGAACCGAAAAAGTACGACATATTGTAATATAGTAACGAATTGAATTTAAAGCTAGGATATCAGTAAAACAGGACGGATTCCTTCAGGAAAAAATGGCCATAACAACAAGGTGAGCTATAACAGCGAGGAGAATCCAAGGCTAGGACATAACCACAGGTATGTTAAATGTCTTAGGAAAGGAAGTACAGTATAGTCCAGTCTGGTGTAAGGGTTAAGCTGTCTCGAGTTTGCCAGAATTTATATAAAAGAAAAGAAGGCCTTTTTTTCGATTTAAGACCTTGAGACATTTTAACTCTGTCCAGTTCAAGATAAGCTCATTTTTAGCGGCTTTCCATCACTTAGAAGGAAGGTAAGGAATTATAATACTGTGATTCTAACCTGTGTAACGTGGGTTCGTTGGCTGATAGGAAAACCCTGATGCGTTGCATAGAGCAGTTGGAGGAAAAACTTATGCTCGATCAACACTACAGGTCATCTGAAAGAGGTAAGGCCGGCACGTTTCCATTGCAACACGTTTTGTCAGATTTTTCTTTTCAGCATGACGTCGTGGCTCAGTTCGGATCAGAGCAGGACTGGAATGCTTCATAAAAAGAATGCCAAAAAAACGAGCTGAGCTACAACAACGAAGAAAATCCAAAGCTAGGACATAACGATAGGTACGTTAAATTTCTGAGTAATAGATTAAAGGCTAGTTGAAGTGGATTGTCCTGCTCTTAGAAAAGTGCTTCATTGTAGAGTATAGTATAGTATAGTATTGAATTTAAAACTGGAATATCGGTAGAGTAGGACTGGACTGCTTCACGAAAAAAATGGCTAAAACAACAAGCTGAGCTACAACAGCGTAGAGAATCCAAAGCTAGGACATATCTACAGGTATGGTAGATGTTAGTTTAGTGTAGTAGAGGAGGCAACGTCGGTAGGCTCGTTGGCTTATGAGAAAACCCTGATGCGTTGCATAGAGCAATTGGAGGAAAAATCTATAGTCGATCAGCACTACAGGTCATCTGAAAGAGGTAAGGCCGGCATGTTTTGATTGCAACAAGTTGTTAGATTTTTCTTTCCAGCATGACCTCGTGGCTCACTTTGGATCACATCATAAACAAGTAGCACATCGAGCGCTTTATAGGTAATATATAATCATTTGTAAGAATTAATCTTTCATTTAGACTATCTGAAATGCTCTGTTTACAGAACTTTGTAGGTAGTTTCCTGATTAATCGGTTTAATGACAACGTTTCACTACTTACTATGTGACGTGTTTAATATTTCAACACCTTTTTTTTCTCTTAACAGTTTCCTGTTTTCAGTGAAGAAAAACTGGTGTTTTCAAACGAGGCCTAATCAGCAGCCCGTCAGAAAGGTCACAGATGACGATTAACTTTCAGTATTCAGTTATGGGACAATTCAAGGACAACTTCAACGATATCCATTGTTACATTCTTCGTATGCTCAAAAACACGAATTGTCTTGAATAACCGAGGCTGAAAGTAGCTTCATAATATAATTTTTATTTAGTTGATCTTTTCTCAAAACATCAGTATGTCATCAGTCTTTGTAAGTAGTCTTCCCGATTAACTGGCTTAATGACAACGTGTTTAATATTTCAACATCTTTTTTTCTCTGAACAGTTTTTTTAACAGTTTCCTGTTTTCAGTGAAGAAAAACTGGTGTTTTGAAACAAGGCCTAATCAGCAGCACGTCAGAAAGGTCACAGATGACGATTAACTGTAAGTATTCAATTATGGGACAAATTAAGCACAACTAACACGATACCCATTGTTACATATTACGTATGCTCAAAACACGAATTGTCTAAAATGATTGAAACTGAGCTAGCTTCATAATATAATTTTTATTTAGTTGATGTTTTCTCAAAACATCAGTATATTATCAGTCTTTATTAGCAGTCTTTTTGCATAAAAGTCAAGTGTAGATTAATGTATTGCCATCAACTCCACTGCAGTTTAGGCAATCCAGAACAATCCTTTTAACTTACTTCAAGCGCTGTGCAAAGCTATCCTGTGTGGTCTAGTCCAGTGGAGAACATTCATGTGCAGTGCAGTGCAGTGCAGTACAGTCTTTATCAGTTTCATTTGGAAATGGCAATGCAGTTCGGTGCAGATCAGTCTAGCGAGGTACAGTGAACTGACTGTCCTGTATGGTACTTTCCAGTTCAATCCAGGATAGTGCAGTGTAGTGCACTCTGGTGAAGTCAAGCTCAGGCAAAGACAGTCCAGTCCAGTTAGGTGCAGTGCCGTCCAGTTCAGTCTTCCGAAATGCTGCCTGGCTCAGTCCAGTCCACTCCACTCCACTCCACCTCGCTAATGTTTACTCCAGTCCAGTTTAATCCGGTCCAGTCCCATTAAGTGGAGTCTGTCCCCATACCTTCCAGTCTAGTTCCGTCCAGTTCAAATCTATTCGTTCCCATCCAATTCCATTCATTCCCTTCCACCTAAGTACATTTCAATCTAGGATAGCCCAGGTCCATGAGAGTCAACAGCTGTCGAGTCTAGTCCAGTCAAGTGCAGTGCAGAGCAGTGCAGTCCGTAACACCTCAACCCATTTCCGTTTCCTTCAGTCCAGAACAACTAACTACCATTGAGTCTAGCACAACACAGTCCTGCTCAATCAAGTTAGGAACAACCAAGTGCATTGCGGCCCGTCCAGTCAATTGAAGTGCTATTCGGAAAAAGCCCACATTTAAGCCCATGCAAGTGTATTTCAGTCCAGTATTGTCTTCAGTTGTCACACCAACACAATAAAGAGCGTTTACTTACTGCGTTGTCGTAAACAGGTCTTTTTAATGATACCTTTATAAAAGTATACCAGATAACTAAAAAATAAACAAGAATAACTGATAGTTAATAAAAGATAAAATAAAGAAATAAAATATATATCTCAATAACTGATAACATTGATTAATTCTTAAAGAACTTAAGAAGTCATGCATTAATAGGGAGATAAATAAATATGTAAACAAATTGATATATAAATAAGGTAAGAAATACTTACGTTATTAACTGGATACAATTTTGTGGTATGGTCAATGTATTACAAATGTTTTTGCAGAATGTTAAAATATAGCACCACGTTGTCTTAACGGTTTGCAAGCATTTTTTCTCACAAGACTTAGTTTTACCAAGACACCAGCTGACCTTTGGAAAGACACAAGCAATCACAAGGTCGCTAGTAATTCATGACTGAATTTGCAACACTGGGATATCAGTAGAGCAGGAATGGAATGGAAAATCATAACAACAAGGTAAGCAACAGCTGCAAGAAGAATCCAAGGCTAACACATAAACACAGGTACGTTAAATTTCTTAGTAATGGATTAAGGGCTAGTCGAAGCGGATTGTCTTCCTCTTAGAAAGGTACTACATAGTATACTATAATAAGGTATTGAATCTAAGGCTGGGAGATTACTAAAACAGGACTGGAGTGCTTCGTGAAAAGATAGACATAACAACAAGCTGAGCTATAACAGCGAGGACAATCAAAGACTAGGACATAACCACAGGTACGTTAAATGTCTCAGTGAAGAAAGTATAGTCTAGTGTAGTGTAGGAGTTAAGGTTGTCTCGAGTTTACCAGATTTAATATAAAAGAAGAGCATGTAGATCGCAACGCCTTACATTCTTTTTCGTTTGTTTATTGTTCTTGTGCAAGAGTGCTAATTTTGTGTGCGCTTTCTTTGTGTCATTGCGTAACGTTGCGTAACGTAACATGTAGTCAACCGTATTGTTCATCGAAGTTTGGTGCAGTTTTTGCAGTGTCGTTTCGTCGAGTGTAGTTTTGTATATTTGTTCTTTTCGCTTCGTGCAGTTTGTTCGCCACTAGGCAGGATCTAGAACATCACAACAAATGTAAGTTTTGTATCATGTAGTTTTTTTCGTTGTTTTCGTTATAGCTTTCCTTGTGTACTTAGTCTAGTTTATATTGTAATAGTTTTCGTTCGCTGTTTTATTTGCAGTTTTAACCGTGCCGTGTCGTTTCGTTCCGCGTTAAAAATTGCGCTAGAATTAGTTAGTATTAGTCGCCAGTGGCAGTTACAGAGCAAGCCATTTTTTTCGATTTCAGATCTTAAGACTTTCTAACTTTCTGCAGCTCAAGATAAGCTTGTTTTCAGCGGATTTCCATCACTAAGAAGGTAAGTAAAGAACTAAAACAATGTGAAATAAACTTGTGTAAGATAGGTGCGTTGGCTGATAGGAAAAACCTGGGGCGTTGCAGAGAGCAGCTGTTAAAAAAAAGTTATGGTTGCTCAGCTCTACAGGTCATCTGAAAGAGGTAAGGCCGGCAAGTTTTGATTGCAACAGGTTTTGTTAGATTTTTTTTCTTTTTTCAGCATAACCTCGTGGCTCGGTTCGGATCAGAGCAGGACTGGAGTGCTTCATAGAAAGAGAGCCATAACAACAAGCTGAGCTACAACAGAGAGGAGAATCCAAAGGTAGGACAACCACAGGTATGTTAAACTTCTCAGTAAAGGAATTCTAGTGTAGTTTAGTTTAGTGTAGGAGTTAAGGTTGTCTCGAATTTGCCAGAATTAATATAAAATAAGAGCGCGCCTTTTTTCCATTTTAGAGCTTGAGACATTTTAACTTTCTGCAACTCAAGATAAGCTCATTTTCAGCGGCTTAGCAACACTGAGAAGGTAAGTAAAGAATTATAACACTGTGATACTAACCTGTGTAAGTTGGGTTCGTTGGCTGAATGCACAACCCTGATGCGTTGCATAAAGCAGTTGTAGGAGAAAGTTAAGGTCGTTCAGCACTACAGATCATCTGTAAGAGATAAGGCCGGCATGTTTTGATTGCAACAAGTTGTTAGATTTTTTCTTTTCAGCATGACCTCTAGGCTCGCTTCAAATCACGTCAAATCCAAATGGCACATCAAGCGCTTAATAGGTAATATGTAATCATTTGTAAGAATTATCCTTTTCTTTCCTAATCAGCAGCACGTCAGAAAGGTCTCAAATGACGATTAACTGTAAGTATTCAATTATGGGACAAATTAAGCACAACTAACACGATACCCATTGTTACATATTACGTATGCTCAAAACACGAATTGTCTAAAATAATTGAAACTGAGCTAGCTTCATAATATAATTTTTATTTAGTTGATGTTTTCTCAAAACATCAGTATATTATCAGTCTTTATTAGCAGTCTTTTTGCATAAAAGTCAAGTGTAGATTAACGTATTGCCATCTACTCCATTGCAGTGTAGGTAATCCAGAACAATCCTTTTAACTTACTTCTAGTGCTATGCTAATTTATCCTGTGTGGTCTAGTCAAGTAGAATACATTCATGTACAGTGCAGTACAGTCTTTATTCAGTTCGGTGCAGATCAGTCTAGCGAGGTGAAGTGACTGTCCTGTATGGTACTTTCCAGTTCAATCCAGGGTAGTGCAGTGTAGTGCAGTCTGGTGAAGTCAAGGTCAGCCTAAGACAGTCCGGTCCAGTGAAGTGCAGTGCTGTCCACTTCAGTCTTCTGAAGTGTTGTCCAGCTCAGTCTAGTCCACTCCACTCCCACTGACGTGCGGTCCAGTCCATTCAGTGGAATCTGCGCCCGTCCAGTCCAGTCCCGTCCCGTCCAATTCCAATTCATTCCCTTTCAGCTTAGTTCATTTCAATCCAGCATAGCCCAGGTCTATATAAGTCAACAGCAGTCGAGTCTAGTCCAGTCAAGTGCAGTGAAGAGCAGTGCAATCCGTAACAGCTCAGCCCCGTCCCGTCCCGTCCCGTCCCTTCCAATCCAGAACAACTAACTGCCGTTGAGTCTAGCACAACGCAGTCCTGCTCAGTCAAGTTAGGAACAAGAAGTGCGTTGCGCCCGTCTATTCGGAAAAGTTCTCATTAAAGCCCACACAAGTGTATTTCAGTCCAGTCTTCAGTTGACACACCAACACAATCGAGAGTGTCTACTTACGGCATCGTCGTAAACAGGTCGTTTTATTGATACCTTAATAAAAGTATACCAGATAACTTAAATATAAACAAGAATAACTGATAGTCAATAAAAGATAAAATAAAGAAATAAAGTATTTATTTCAATCACTTAAACATTGATTAATTCTTGAAGAACTAAAGAAATGATCAATTAATAGGGAGATAAATAAATATGTAAATATATTGATATATTAATAAGTTCAGAAATACTTACGTTGTTAAATAAATACAATTTTATCGTATTGTCAATGTATTAACAATATTTTTACAGAATATTAAAATACAGCACCACGTTTTCTTAAAAGTTTGTAAGTACTTTTTCTCACAAGACTTAGTTTTACTAAGACACCAGCTGACCTTTGGAAAGACACAAGCAATCACGGGGTCACTAGTAATTCATGGTTGAATTTGCAACACTAGGATATCAGTAGAGTAGGACTGGAATGGATAATCATAACAACAAGCTCAGCAACACCTGCTAGGAGATCCCGAAGCTAGGACATAACCATGGGTACGTTAAATGTTTGAGTAATGGATTAAAAGCTAGTCGAAGGGCATTGCTTCCTCTTACAAAAAGTGCTACATAGTATAGTATACTGTAGTATTGAAGTTAAAAGACAGATATCAGTAGAGGAGGACTGAAGTGCTTCATAAGAAGATAGCCATAAAAACCAGTTGAGCTACAACAGCGACGAGAATCCAAACCTAGGACATAACCACAGGTACGTTAAATTTCTGAGTAATGGATAAAAGGCTAATTAAAGCGGATTGTCTTCCTCTTAGAAAAGTACAACATAGTATATTATAGTAAAAAATTGAATTTGAAGCTGCGATATCAGTAAAACAGGACTGGAGTTCTTAATGAAAAGATAGCCATAACAACAAGCTGAGCTACAATACCGGGGAGAATCCAAAGCTAGGACAACCACAGGTATGTTAAATGTCTCGGGAAAGTATAGTGTAGTCTAGTCCAGTCTAGTCTAGTCTGGGAGTTACGGTTGTCTCGAGTTTGCCATAATTAATATAAGAGAAGAGGGGTTTTTTTTTTATAATAATAAATAATAATAATAACGAATTTTTATACAGGATTGAAAAACCCATCAGTGTGTAACACTGTTGTCCTTGGGGTCCTGTCAAAAATAATAAATAAATAAATAAAATAAAATTTAACAAGATATAATCATTGATCTTAAGGTCTAGAAAAGCATACAATAAAATGAAAAAAAAAAAAAAAAAATTAAAAATTAAATAAAAATGCTCTGAAAAGGATACCTATAACCACGTTTAGATAGAATTTAACTAAAATAATCTCGCAATTTGTTCTTAAATTTCAGTCTCGAATCTAACGACCTTAGTTCAGCAGGCAGGTTGTTGAAAGTCTTTGCTCCTTGGTAATAGAGGCTCTTTTTACCAAATTCTAAACGAACTTTGGGTAATTTCACTGATATACCGTTATTCCTAGTGGCCTTAGAATGAACCAGCCTTTCGAAGTAGTTCTTAAAGGGTGTGCAAACATTATTCAGGAGACAGTCGAAAACAAACAGACAGCTTTTACGCTTGATCAAGTTGTTCACGGATGGGGGATTAAAAGAACTATTGCCGATAACTTTAAAGCCTCGTCGTTCGATGTTCTTTATCATTTCCTTTCGGTAATCCGGAAAGCTAAGACCAAGTGTTCCGCAATAGGTAAAGATAGGTGCGATCATAGTGTTATAGATCGATTCTGCACACTTTTGGTCGATCAAAGGACGAATTGATCGCAAGAGATTGATTCTGGTTGCAGCTTTTTTATAGATTCGGTCAAAATGTGATGCGAGGTTTAGTGATGAGTCAAGGTGAACACCTAAGTACTTATAGGTAGAGGTATTATTGATGAGTGACCCATTAGCAGAAAGTTTAAGTTCCTTGTCTTGAAGGTTGATTCTTTTAGCTGTTCCAAATAACATAGACTCCGTCTTGTCCTTTTTTAGGTTAATGATCAGTTCGTTGTCTTTAAACCACTCGCACAGGTTATTCATATCCTCGCTAAGGCTTCTCTGTATAGTATCAATATCTTTAGAAGAGGTATAGATGACTGAATCGTCGGCATAAGTGATAATCTTCGAATGTTGAAGCGGTTTATGTACATCGTTGAAAAAGATAATGAATAAGATAGGACCCAGGATACTTCCCTGAGGAACACCTGTGAGAATGGGTTGAGGTTCTGATAGCACGCCTTTATATTGGACAGCTTGTGATCTGCAGAAAAGGTAATCAGTGAACCATGCGAGTTCTGTTCCACGAACTCCGTAAGTTGAAAGCTTGCTCAGGAGGCCAGAGTGACTGATGGTGTCAAACGCCTTGGATAGATCGATGAAAACACAGCCTGTCAGGTTACCATTCTCACCTTCTCTTCTGATAACATCGGTAAGATGAGTAACGGCCAGTTCAGTAGAGCGCATGCGACGGAAGCCGTACTGAAAATGAGAAAGTAGACCATTCTGTTCAAAATGAGCCATCAGCTGCTTAAATACCACTTTCTCCAGGATCTTTGACATTGAAGGAAGTATTGAAATAGGCCTATAATTGTCGATTTCGGCCATTGAACCAGATTTAAAAAGTGGTACAATTTTAGCCGCTTTCCAGTCAGTAGGTACAGACCCTGTTGCGAGAGACAGGTTAATTATATGCGTGAGAGGCTTGGCTATTATATCAGCAGAGTCCTTTAACATTCCAGAAGGAAAGTTGTCAAGGCCAGAGGACTTATTTCTCTTAAGGCTCTTTAATGCATTAAAGACAACCTTTTCCGAGACTGATCTAAACTCAAAGTTCTCTAGCGGCTGCTGGGTGTCTATTGTAAGGGGCCTTTTCCAGACAAAATTGCAAAGAGGGAAGATCTTTCTTTTTAGAGATCGCGCAACATCAGTGAAGAATTTGCAGAACAAATTTGCAATAACCTCTTTGTCGGTTTCTACTGCTTCATTAACGAGAAAAGCTGCTCCTGGTTCCTTTGTAGACTTTGTAGGGTATAGTTTTTTAATAGCTGACCAAAATTTGTTAGGTGAACCCACAGTCTCCTCTAAGAGTTCACGGTGATACCTGCTTTTGCAATTTTTTACCATACCGTTAACTTTGTTTCGTTGGCGCTTGTACGAAGACCAGTCAATTTCACGATTTGTCTTTCTCGCTTTTCTCAAAAGCTGATCTTTGGTATTCATTTCTTGCTTTACCTTCTGTGTAAGCCATGGGCTGAGTTTCCCTTTGATCCTCTTCTTTATAGCTGGCGCATGCTTATCAATACATTCTTTCAGAATGGCTTTCAAAAAAGACCATGCTTCATTAACGCAGGAGGATTTAAAGACAGGTGTGAAACTATTGGACCGTAAATCATTGCAAAAGGATTTAGGATCATAATTAGCATAGTTTCGACAGGTGATGGTTCTTGGCTGGAATTTATGGTTATGCAGCTTCCGGACACAACCAATCATATCATGGTCACTTAAGCCGGCGGGAATGACTTTAACACTATAAACATTCTGAGGGCGATTTGTGTAAATCACATCTATCAGTGTTTTTGAATCTTGCGTTACCCTCGTGGGATCCTTGATTAGCTGTTTAAGGCCAAAAGACAATAGCATTGCCTTCAGTTCTTTGTTGTCTGAGCTTACCAAATAGTTGCAGTTGATATCGCCTGTCAAAATGCATTCTTTGTTTTCAGATGATACAGCAGAAAGCATCGACTCCAGTTTATTTTCAAAATCTGCACAAAGATGCTTTGAAGAACTCGGGGGGCGATAAATAAAACCAATAAGGATACCCTTAGATTTTGGAAATAAAATTTCTATCCAGATACATTCGATTCCATCGCGTTCCAGGTCTAGTCTTCTATGAAAGGGGACAGAAGAGGAGATATAAACTCCCACACCTCCACCTTTGCCTGTTTTCCTTGGTCTATTAATGAACGTATAGCCATCCAGTTGAACTTGAGCCTCTTCACTGTCCGATAGATGAGTCTCACTGAGGGATATGATGTCTATATGCTTGGAATCATCGATCATTTGGCATAGACTATCCCTGTTCGCCACGAGGCCTCTGATATTTTGATGAATAATTGTAAGCCCATTTTTCGTTGACAAATCCCGAAGATCAGACAGGATGTCGTGTGAACTAGAGGAGCCAACAGGACCAGGTTGAAGTTCAACATCATTTGCGAGACGAATGAGTAGTAAGGAAAGAGAGGAATTAATCGCAAAACGGCATCCAAGGAGTAGAAGTCTTGAATTCGGCAACTGGAGATTCTTTGCATGTTGCGAGCTCGGTGACCGATGGTTAAAAGGTTGAATTCTCACTGTCGTCAGACCGTGAGAAATGAAGAGAAGAGTATCACCAGATATATCGAGGTCAGGATTAGCCTTGGGAAGGAGTGCACCAGAGAAACAAACGTAGAAATAAAGCAGAATGATCCAGCATCTAAGAGCTCTAAAAACGTGACCGTCCGCCATATTGATTATGGTAATATGACCCTGATAAGAGCCTGAGACATTCGAACTTTCTGCAGCTCAAGACAAGCTCATTGTACGCGGCTTTCCATCACTGAGAAGGTAAGTAAAGAATCAAAACAGTGTGCAACTACCTTGTGTAACGTGGGTTCGTTGGCTGATAGGAAAACCCTGATGCATTGCATAGAGCAGTTGAAGGAAAAAGTAATGGTCGATCAGCACTACAGGTCATCTGAAAGAGGTAAGGCCGGCATGTTTCCATTGCAACAAGTTTTGTCTGATTTTTTTTTCAACATGACCTCATGGCTCAGTTCGGATCAGAGCCGAGCTGGAGTGCTTCCTAAAAAGGGAGCCTTAACAACAAGCTGAGCTACAACGGCGAAGAGAATCCAAAGCTAGGACATAACCACTGTTACGTTAATTTTTTGAGTAATGGATTAAAGGTTAGTCGAAACAGAAAAAGTGCGACATAGTGTAAAATAATAACGAATTGAATTAAGGCTGCGATATTAGTAAAACAGGACTGGAGTGGTTCAGGAAAAGATAGCGATAACAACAAGCTGAGCTGCAACAGAGAGGAGAATCCAAGGCTAGGACATAACCACAGGTATGTTAAATGTCTCAGGAAAGGAAGTATAGTCTAGTCTAGTCAGATGTAGGAGTTAAGGTTGTCTCGAATTTGCCAGAATTTATATCAAAGAAAAGCAGGCCTTTTTTTTCGATTTAAGACCTTGAGACATTTTAACTTTGTCCAGTTCAAGATGAGCTCATTTTTAGCGGCTTTCCATCACTGAGAAGAAAGGTAAAGAATTATAATACTGCGATACTAACCTGTGTAACGTGGGTTGGTTGGCTGATAGGAAAACCCTGATGCGTTACATAGAGCAGTTGGAGGAAAAACTTAAGATCGATCAGCACTACAGGTCATCTGAAAGAGGTAAGGCCAGCATGTTTCCATTGCAAGTTTTGTCAGATTTTTCTTTTCAGCATCACCTCGTGGCTCACTTTGGATCACATCATAAACAAGTAGCACATCGAGCGCTTCATAGGTAATATATAATCATTTGTAAGAATTATTCTCTCTTTTAGACTATCTAAAATGTTCTGTTTACGGAACTTTGTAGGTGGTTTCCTGATTAATTGGTTTAATGACAACGTTTCACTACTCACTATGTGACGTGTTTAATATTTCAACACCTTTTTTCTCTTAACAGTTTCCTGTTTTCAGTGGAGAGAAACTGGTGTTTTTAAACGAGGCCTAATCAGCAGCCCGTCAGAAAGGTCACAGATGACGATTAACTTTCAGTATTCAGTCATGGGACAATTCAAGGACAACTTCAACGATATCCATTGTTACATTTTTCGTATGCTCAAAAACGCGAATTGTCTTGAATAACTGAAGCTGAAAGTAGCTTCATAATATAATTTTTATTTTTTTGATCTTTTCTCAAAACATCAGTATATCATCAGTCTTTATTAGTAGTCTTTTGCATAAAAGTTAAGTGTAGATTGATGTAGTGCCATCGACTCCATTGCATTTTAGGCAATCCAGAACAATCCTTTTAACTTCATTCCAGCACTGTGCAAAGCTATCCTGTGTGGTCTAGTCCAATGGAGTACATTCACGTGCAGTGCAATGCAGTACAGTCTTTATCAGTTTCATATGGAAACGTGCAATGCAGTTCGGTACAGATCAGTCTTGCGAGGTGCAGTGAACTGACTGTCCCGTATGGTACTTTCCATTTCAATCCAGGGTAGTGCAGTGTAGTGCAGTCTGGTGAAGTCAAGCTAAGGCAAAGACAGTCCAGTCCAGTTAGGTGCAGTGCCGTCCAGTTCAGTCTTCCGAAATGCTGCCCGGCTTAGTCCAGTCCAGTCCACTTCGCCGATGTTTACTCCAGTCCAGTTTAATCCGGTCCAGTCCCATTAAGTGGAGTCTGTCCCCGTCCCTTCCAGTCTAGTTCCGTTCCGTTCAAATCTATTCGTTCCCGTCCAATTCCATTCATTCCCTTCCACCTAAGTACATTTCAATCTAGGATAGCCCAGGTCCGTATAAGTCAACAGCAGTCGAGTCTAGTCAGTTCAAGTGCAGTGCAGAGCAGTGCAGTCCGTAACACCTCAGCCCATTTCCGTTTCGTTCAGTCCAGAACAACTAACTACCGCTGAGTCTAGCACAACACAGTCCTGCTCAATCAAGTTAGGAACAACCAAGTGCATTGCGGCCCGTCCAGTCAATTGAAGTGCTATTCGGAAAAAGCCCACATTTAAGCCCATGCAAGTGTATTTCACACCAGCACAATGAAGAGCGTCTACTTACGGCATTGTCGTAAACAGGTCTTTTTATTGATACCTTAATAAAAGTATACAAGATAACTTAAAAATAAACAAGAATAACTGATAGTCAATAAAAGCTAAAATAAAGAAATAGAAAAATATATCTCAATAACTGATAACATTGATCAATTCTTGAAGACCTAAAGAAATGATGAATTGATAGGGAGATTAAATAAATAGGTAAATAAATTGATATGTAAATAAGTTAAGAAATACTTACGCTATTAACTGAATACAATTTTGTGGTATGGTCAATGTGTTACAAATGTTTTTGCAGAATGTTAAAATAAAGCACCACGTTGCCTTAACGGTTTGCAAGTATTTTTTCTCACAAGACTTAGTTTTACCAAGACACCAGCTGACCTTTGGAAAGACACAAGTTATCACAAGGTCGCTAGTAATTCATGGCTGAATTTGCAACACTGGGATATCAGTAGAGCAGGACTGGAATGGATAATCATAACAACAAGGTAAGCAACAGCTGCAAGAAGAATCCAAGGCTAGGACATAAACACAGGTACGTTAAATTTCCTAGTAATGGATTAAAGGGTAGTCGAAGTGGATTGTCTTCCTCTTAGAAAGGTACTACATAGTATATTATAGTAAGGTATTGAATCTAAGGCTGGGAGATTACTAAAACAGGACTGGAGTGCTTCGTGAAAAGATAGACATAACAACAAGCTGAGCTACATCAACGAGGAGAATCAAAGACTAGGACATAACCACAGGTATGTTAAATATCTCAGTAAAGGAAGTATAGTATAGTCTAGTGTAGTGTAGGAGTTAAGGTTGTCTCGAGTTTACAAGAATTAGTATATAAGAAGAGCAGGCCTTTTTTTTCGATTTCAGATTTTGAGACATTCTAACTTTCTGCAGCTCAAGATAAGCTTGTTTTAAGCGGCTTTCCATCACTAAGAAGGTAAGTAAAGAACTAAAACAATATGAAACTAACTTGTGTAAGATGGGTGCGTTGGCTGATAGGGAAAACCTGAGGCGTTGGATAGAGCAGTTTGCAAAAAGTTTTGGTTGCTCAGCACTACAGGTCATCTAAAAGAGGTGAGGCCGGCATGTTTTGATTGCAACAAGTTTTGTTAGATTTTTTCTTTTTAGCATGACCTCGTGGCTCAGTTCGGATCAGACAAGGACTGGAGTCCTTGATAAGAAAATAGCTATGATCAGAAGCTGAGCTACAAGCGAGGAGAATCCAAAGGTAGGACATAACCGCAGGTACGTTAAATTTTTGAGTAGTGGAATAGAGACTAGTCGAAGCAGATTGTCTTCCTCTTACAAAAATACTGCATAGTTTAATACAGTGTTGAATTTCAAGCTGGGGTAGCAGTAGAACAGGACTGGAGTGCTTCATGAAAAGATAACCATAGCAACAAGCTGAGCTACAACAGCGAGGAGAATCCAAAGCTAGGACATAACCACAGGTATGTTAAATATCTAGTGATTCACGACTGAAGTATGGTATAGTTTAGTTTAGTGTAGGAGTTAAGGTTGTCTCGAAGAAGTGCGCGCCTTTTTTTCGATTTAAGAGCTTAAGGCATTTTAACTTTCTGCAGCTCAAGATAAGATCATTCTCAGCGGCTTTGCATCACTGAGAAGGTAAGTGAAGAGCTATAACAATGTGATACTAACCTGTGTTAGATGGGTTCCTTCACTGATAGGAAAACCCGGACGCGTAGCATAGAGCAGTTGCAGGAAAAAGCTATGGTCGATCAGCACTACAGGTCATCTGAAAGATGTAAGGCCGGCATGTTTTGATTGCAGCAAGTTTTGTTAGATTTTTTTCTTTTCAGCATGACCTCGTGGCCCAGTTCGGACCAGAGCAGAACTGGAGTGCTTTATAAAAAGATAGCCACAACCACAAGCTAAGCTGCAACAGCGAGAAGAATCTAAAGTTAGGACATAGCCAAATGTACATTTAGTTTTTGAGTAATGGATTAAAGGCTAGTCGAAGCAGAAAAGTACTACATAGTATGGTATAGTAAACGATTGAATGTAGAGCTAAGATGTCAGTAAAACAGGACTGGAGTGCTTCATGAAAAGATAGCCATAGCAACAAGCTGAGCTACAACTGAGAGGACAATCCAATGCTAGGACAATAACCACAGGTATGTGAAATGTCTCAGTAAAGGAAATATAGTCTAGTCTAGTCTAGTTTAGTGTAAGAGTTAAGGCTGTCTTGAGTTTGCCAGAATTAATATAAAAGAAGAGCGCGCCTTTTTTTCGATTTAAGAGCTTGAGACATTTTAACTTTCTGCAGTTCAAGAGAAGCTCATTTTCAACGGCTTAGCATCACTGAGAAGGTAGGTGTAGAATTATAACACTGAGATACTAACCTTTGTAAGATGGGTTCGTTGGCTGATAGGAAAACCATGATGCGTTGCATAGAGTAGTTAAAGGAAAAGTTATAGTCGATCAGCACTACAGGTCATCTGAAAGAGGTAAGGCCAGCATGTTTTGATTACAAATTTTTTTAGATCTTTTCTTTTGTCCATGACCTCGTGGCTCAGTTCGGATCAGAGAAGGACTGCATTGCTTCATAAAAAGATAGCCATTACATCATGGTGAGCTTCAACAGCGAAAAGAAACCAAAAGCAAGGACATAATAACAGGTACATTTAATTTCTGAGTAATGGATTAAAGGCTACTCGAAGTGGATTGTCTTTCTCTAAGAAAAGTACTACATAGTACAGGATAGTATAGTATTGAATTTAAAGTTGGATTATCGATAAAAGAGGTTGGAGTGCTTAACGAAAAGATGGCCTAAGCTGGATTGGTTCAATAACTTCCCAATCTGCCAATAAAAAAGCCCTGGAAGAAAAGTTATCTAGGTGTTAACTACATGTTAGCCCATTTTTGGGAGGGTTTGGCCATTGTCCTAAATTTAGCCACAGTGATCCACTTTACACTGCAAACTGTTCATGCGACTTTGAGGTTTAAGATTGCAAAACTTCACTCTGTCCATTTTCGGGGACTGAACGAAAATTTTTATCTTTTTTCCCTTGAACTTCGTATATCTGCGGCTCAACATAAGCTCATTTTCTCACCGAGATGGCAATTAAAGAACTATAATTTTGGGATACAAATCTGCCTTAAAGATGGGTTTATTCGTTGATATGAAAACCCTGACACGTCAAATCGAGCAGTTGGAGGAAAAAATATGAAAGCCCATCTACATACTCTCTAGTAGAGAGATTTTTCTAAATATAGCTTAATAAAAATATACCTAAAGTATAACTTAAATAATCAAAAATAATTGATAAATAAAAAATTAAATAAATAAAGAAAATAAATCTTAATAACTAATAAAAATGACTACCTCTTAATTAAACACTTAAGAAGATAAAAAAATGATGAATAAATAGGAAGATTAATAAATATGTAAATAAATCGATACGTAAATGAAACAATTAATAAATATAATATTATAGTATGATTTATGTATTTATGATTTTTGCTGAATATTAAAGTAAAATGTGACGTCTTAAATGTTTAAGAGATACTTTTTTCTCCCAAGACCTAGTTTTCTTAGTACATTAGATGACCTTTAGAAAGACACGAGCAACCACAAGGTTGCTAGTGATTTGTGGCTAAATTTGTGAAACTGGGATATCAGTAGAGCAGTACTGGAGTGCTTCATGGGAAGATCATCATAACAACAAGCTAAGCCACAGCTGCGAGAAGAATCCAAAGCTTGGACAGCCACAGGCACGATAAAATTTCTGAGTAAAGGAAAAGCTAGTCAAAGCAGATTGTCTTCCTCTGAAAAAAGCACGCATGAACGGGTGATAGAGCATAGCCCTTACATTAGTGTTAACTTGAAAAGACAACAAGTGCTCTTATCACCTTCAAACTCGCGAATGTGACATCTTAGAATAGTTTTCATGGCAAAAGAAGTGATATTATTACACGTGCATCAAAGAACTATACAGTAGGGTGTAGTATCGTATAGCATAGTCTAGCATAGTTTGGTACTGTACACTATTGTATAGTAGTTAATGTTGTCTCAAGTAAGACAAAAAGAATAAGAAAGGGATTCGGGAGCTTAAAACATTTAAAAAATTTTTGCAGCTCAAGATAAGGCGGTTTTCGGGAGGTGTGCATCAGTGAGTAGGTACGTAAAGAAATATTGTAATGTTATGATACTAACCTGAGTAAATTCTGTTGGTTCGCGAATAGGAAAACCCTGATGCGTTGGACGGAGCAGCTGGAGAAAAACGTAATATCCGTAATCTCTTCAGATCATCTAAAAAGAGGTAAGGCCGGCATGATTTTATTGCAACCAGTTTTGTTAGATTTCTTTTTTTTTCTTTTTTTTTTTTTTCAAAAGGACCTCGTAACTCACTCCCGATCACTTCGTGAAGAGGTAGGATATCAGACACCTCAAAGGTAACGTAGAAACATTTGTAAGAATTATTCGCTATCTGAAATTTTCTGTCTACAGAATTTATGAGTTGGCTTCCCGACTCGTTGCTTTGGTGTCAATTGTTAATAATTTCCAAGGTGACATGTTTAATATTTAATTTAGTGTTAACAACTGGGTTGAAAACGTAAATTAGCCTCCGTAAAGGGTAAAAAAGCTGACGTTTCGAGCGCTAGCCCTTCGTCAATCGCTCTAACGAAGGGCTAACGCTCGAAACGTCAGCTTTTTTACCCTTTACGATGGCTAATTTACGTTTTCAACCCAGTTGTTAACACTAAATTACCTGTTTAATATTTATATCCTTTCTTGTATTCTGAAAGTTTTCTGTCATCAGAGGTGAAAAACCATAAGTGGGAAGTGCTTTTAAACAAGGTCCAGTCATCCAGTCAACAACCCATGGGACTAGTCACACATGACGATTAAGTGTAAGTATTAAGTCAGGGGACAATTAAACGACAACTTACATGATTTCCATTGCTGCACTTCATGTGCTCGAAACACAAATTGTCTTAAACATATGCGACTAGCACTAGCTTCAAAAAAGCTATGATTTAGTCGATCTTTTCTAAATCCTTAGTATATTATCAGTCTTTATTAGCAGTCTTTTGCATTCAAGTCAAGTGTAGTACCATTAACTCCATTGCAATTTAGGCAACCTAGAACAGCTCTTCCAAGTTAAGTTCAATGCTATGCAAGCTATCCTGTATGGTGATTTCCAGTTCAATCCAAGACAATGCAGTGAAATACAGTCTGGTGAAGTCTAGCACAGTCTACAGTAATCCAGTGCAGTGAAGTGTAACGCTGTCTGGTCCAGTGCAGTCCTGTCCCGCTCACTCCAGTCCAGTCCCATCAACTCAAGTCAAGTCTCATCCATGCAAGTACATTGCAGTGTATTTCCATCCGGAACAAACCAAGTCAATATACGCCAATTGCAACAATGCAGTGAAGTGCATTCCAGCTGAGACTAGTGAAGTACAACCTAGGGCAGTGCGGTGCCATCAATTAGAGTAAAGCTCCGTTCAGAAAAATGCCCCAGTCAAGTCAGATTCAGTGAAGTTCAGTGCAGTCCGGTCCAGTCACATCAGCCCAACGAAGTGTCTACAAATACTGTCGTTGAAAGCCTTTTCTAAATGATAGCTTAAAAAAGTATGCCTAACAACTTAAAATACACCAAAATTTTGATAAATAAAAAGTTGAAATAAAGTAATGAAATAAATCTTAATAACTAATGACAGTTATCATTTCTCATCTAAATCCCTGAGAAGATAAAGAGATGATGAATAAGTAGGAAGATGAATAAATATGTAATAAATAGATAAATACAGATAAATGTAATATTTTTGTATGATATATGTATTCATGATTTTTAATCCATATTATTGAAAGAAATGCAATGTTTTGAAAGTTTTCCAGGGATTTTTTTCTCCCAACAGGGTCGCCAGTGATTCGTGTCTGAATTTCTTAAAACTGGGATATCAGTAAAGCAGTACTGGAGTGCTTCATGAGATAATCATAACAACAAGCTAAGCTACAGCTGCAACAAGAATCCAAAGCAAGGACATAACCACAGGTACGATAAAATTTTTGAGAAATGGAAGTAAAAGCTAGTCAAGGCAGATAGTCTTCCTATAAAAAAGACAGTCATGAACGGGTGATAGAGCATAGCCCTTGCATTAGTCTTAAACTGACAAGGGAACAAGTGTTCTAATCGCTTCCAAACTCAAGAATATGACATTTTATGATAATTGTATGGCAAAATAAGTGAAATTATTACACATGCATCTAAGTACTATACAGTAGTGTGTAGCATAGTATGGTATAGCATAGTATGGTACTCTACACTATGGTATAGTGTAGTATAGGAGTTAATATTGTCTCAAGTTAGATAGAAAAAAAAGAGAAGGGATTTGAGAGCTTAAAACGTTTAAAAGTTATTGCAGCTCAGGATATCCTCATTTTCGGATGCTGTGCATCGCTGAGAAGATAAATAATTTTAAGTGTTATTATTCTAACCTGTGTAAG
The DNA here is from genome assembly GCF_036669915.1 of Pocillopora verrucosa. Lineage (NCBI taxonomy): Eukaryota > Metazoa > Cnidaria > Anthozoa > Scleractinia > Pocilloporidae > Pocillopora > Pocillopora verrucosa. The sequence continues at coordinate 62,784 of NC_089320.1, read as the reverse complement.
ATGGGCTCGTTCGCTGTTAGGAAAACCTTGATGTGTCGCACCGAGCAGTTGAAGAAAAACTTGATATCTATAAGTTCTACATATCATCTAAGAAGAGGTAAGGCGGGCATGTTTTGATTGAAACAAGTTCTGTTTGATTTTTTTTCAGCATGACCTCGTTATTCACTCCGGATCCCATCGTAATGGAGAAGGACATCAGTCACTTCAAAGGTAACATAGAAATTGTTATTTTTCTTAATTTATACATTAAAGTTAGGAACTATTTCTTAAATCGTGTAACAATAATAAAATTATAAAATTCATCATTTATTGCAGTCTAGCATTTGCCCATTTGAAAACCTTAATTGGAAACTTTTGCCCATAAATATTTTAACTTTAAGATGTTCAATGAAAATATAAAAAAACTTAAGAAATTGCAAAAGATAACCATATTTAAAAACAACATTAATGCTTCTGATTGGATTTCAAAATAATATCTGGTATTGTATAGGTTCGCTATGATGTTGATGCTATGATGTATGATGCATCTTACTGAGCAACTAAAAATTCACCAAGCATACTTATGTCTAGTACTATCACTTGATTACTCAGAAAAATAAATTCCTAATCTGTTGTTAACCAACATATTATATATGCTATCAGTGAACTTCCTAGGTAACTTTTACATTCACGGGGAGAGTACCTTCAAGATAGAAGATGGCAAAAAGAAAGAGGTGTCTGTTGTGCGAACTGAATTTGAGCTAACTGATGAGGCAACTGATAAATTCAAAGCAATCCATGATGAATGGGAGTTCGAAGTGTAGAAAAATCCCCCAGATGCACTGTTTAAAGGTAACTTCAGAGAAAGTCATTTTAGTGAAAATTCCTTGGACACATTATTTAGTTTTTGGTTCAACTTAACGTTCAATCTTACAAGGAGTTGCAAAATACAATGTGTGAACAACCCTAACCCTAACCCTAAGCAACATCTCAAATTAATTTCCATGCAACTTATTACAACCCAACATTTATTTTTGCATTCAATACAGTCGCTCCACATTGCAGAAACTATGAATCGAAGAGCCTACTCATGATCTAAAGGAACATTCATCTACCAAACAAGTATATTTTAAAATTATACTTTTATGAAAAACATTATGTTAGAAAATGCACACTTACAGCAAATTCCCAGCAGAGCTACTATGTTCTTAAACTTAATATGCCTAAAATGCTGTATATCATTGAGTTTGAGTTTTTGTTTATTTTCTGAATGCTGTATGTATTTATTCGAGTGGAAAATCCCATGTGCTTCGCTTGGGAGCTCCCATTAAGCTGCTGTTGAAAAAAAATTACAACCCTTGGATGACAAGGTAAACTGCAACAATTTTTTTTCAATGTATTTACCCAGTAAAAAATTCAAAACAATTTCTATTGAAAATAACATCTTGTCCTAATAACAATCTGAGGTTTGAAACCCAATAAAGGTAATTAGCGGATTCTTAACCAAGATATTCCCTGAGCACCAATAATAAAACAATCTTCCCATCTGTGCTTACATCATCAGTGCTAAGAGAAACATGCTCAACTAACGGAAATTTTAAAAAACTATGGGGAAGTATATACTACAAGAGTCTTACCATCACATAATTAAAAGCAATGGAAATTATCCTGCAAGTCACTATTAATTTATATGCTTAAAAGTGTGATGATGTGTAATACATATATGAATAAGTTGGATCTGGTTTAAGATATATATATATATATATATATATATATGTGTGTGTGTGTGACAATTTTTACTTACATTTATAAGGGTTTCTTTTGTTCCTTTGTATATGACAGAACACCTCGGAAAGCAACCTGATAACGGTAACCTGTATCAATGGTGTAACTGAAGAACAATTATCTAACACAGGTATAAGCAGAATTCATCAGGAAATTACATCTAAGTGTGTTTCCAATTATGTTCACAACATTTTTTATTCTCCAGGTTCTTTTTTCTTCTCAATTCTTTTAAATTTAAATTAAAGGAAATCCCTGAGAATGTCGATGAAGTAAATGGGGAGTCAGCACGCACTCTCCAACCAAAAATTTCCTAAAGAGCAATTGGAATAGCACATTCGCTCGTAAAAACTTTTTTCAGGAGACCAAGTATATTAATCCCTTTTCAATTTTCTCTCTCCAACAGGTTCACTCAATGAGAAGACATATATCATAAATACCGTAAAATGAAAATCAGATGAGAAGTTCATCTATAGTTCCAGAAGGAATGAATGAAATATTTCATGCCATCCTGTCTTCTTTAGGCCCTGTCCTACGTAATAGACAACATGACCAACAAAGATCTGATGATAAGAACAGTTGATAAAATCTCACAGTATCAATTTGATTATGTGTAAACTTTCATACCACCATCAAATAATTCAAAAGTAAAACAGAAACTTAAAACTTTTACATGTTATGTAATTCCAAGCTATTGGAAGTTCGCTTATTCTAATCTAGACAAGTCTGTTATAGGTTTAAACATCTTGTGTGTTATCTCTAATTCATAATTCAATCTACAATAGAATGACCAAAACAAAACAAAAATCTGTTAGACAAAATAAAATGTCAAAGTGCATCAAGTCGATATACCTCCTGTGGCAATAGTTTAAATCAAACCATTTGTAGGACAACTGGTTAAACTTAGTGGTGAATAAATTCCTACTCCCTAAATATACTGCCTACCAAAAAAAAAATTAACCAAAATCTGAAAACCTCAGTTGAACTGAAAACATCATAGCATGTGACTAAAAGATTTTCCAATTAAAATTTCAGTAACACATATTTCTGAAGCATTGAATTTATTAATTACAACCTTGTATATCCAGTTATGTAGTAAATTCTAAGCCAAAATTTCCCAAATACATATTTCCAGGTTTATTTCTGTAAGGAACAGCCACCAGAAGATCGAAATGCCACCGTGTTCAAGACTCGCAAAAATTGATATGTCGCTGCCCAAGTACGTTAGTGCTTATGAGATGGCTGATAGTGAAAGGTAAGTTGATGTGTTTATTACTTTTACAACTAGACAATAGATAGAAACTACGACCTAGAATTGAATAATGAAAAAAAACAACCAGTTGAAAAAGAGGGACTTTTCAAACTTGCCCTTTATTAGGTAAATTACAAATATGCGGTATCATTCTGAATACAAGCTGGCAACCAGGTGTTTCTTGTTCACATAATAGCTTTGTTTAATTTGAAATTAGTAAAGTAATTCGTATCTTTTTTCAACTGCATCAAACACAATCAAAGCCTGTATTAAGCAAACGAGGTTGAGAAACCATTTAAACTAGAAGTAGAAATTGACATGCCCTAATATAGCCTTACACTCTTATATAATTACAAATAAGTTTAAAGGACATCAAAACTAAATAATTATGATAATAAAAACACGCCAACACCAGTTATTATGAACATAGTTGCTAATTTCATCTTTAGTGCAATTCGATCCGATATTAGCAACTATAGTTTACTTTTGTATTGAAACCTTGAATGAAACTAACTTAATATCGCTCCCTTTTATCTACAAACAGTGTCAAACGTGAAGAGGACTACAAAATCAGGAAAGAGGCAGAAGAATATACATCCTACCCTAGGAAGCAATCTTAAAATTTTTCTTTTCCAAATCGCTATGATGAGCGACCTAGTTAAAAATTACTACCACGTATATCTGAGAGAAAGCCTTTTAAAAAACTCTTTTGCTTATGAAATAGAAAAACTGTAGCAACTTAGAAGAGTTTTCCTGAATTAAATAATTTTAAAGGCAGACTTACACCATCACAAAATGTAACAGTCATCTAAAAAAAAAAAAAAAAGCCCAATTCTTCAACCGCCGGCCAACGATAAGCGCGTAATTCGATTGTCACACAGTTAGTAATGTCAAAGTATAAGATTCCTTGCCTATATTTTTGTATGGAAGTCTTCGTTGTATTCTGATAAAGTTGCCGTTATGGTTTATATATGGAATATTAGCAAAGTGAGTGTAAAATATGTGTGATAAAAACCAATAAAACTTTAATTAAAGATTTACTATTACAGCAAGAGAGTCGACTACCACCTTGACTTGATTAGGAATTAAACCCAACCCCAATCCTAAACCGTAAACAAATTCAAATTCTTTTTCCAATTCTCACTATCAGATCTTTTTTTATAATCAATTTTGCCAAATTTCATTCGCCATATTGCAAAGAAAGAAATGCTCATTAAGAAAAGCAGCGCATTATAGTCTAAATTAAAGGTTTTACCCAAACGTACGGTAAGGGTTATTATTTCAGAAAATCGACCCGACCTTATTTATTTCCAAGAGCCATTTAAGCTCGGATATTTCCCAGCAAGGCGGCTAAGATTATAATTTGGTAAAATTCATTTCAAGGTAATGGTTCCAGCAAAAAGATTCCACCCTAGCCTAGATATTTCCCTAAACAATCGGTAAGGGTTATAACTTTGGAAAATCCACCCGACCTTATTTATTTCTAAAAGAGCCGTTTCAGCTCATATTTCCTGAAAGGCAGCTGAGGTTATAATTTGGCAGAAGTCATTTCAAATAGATGGTTCCAGTAAAAAAATAACCCTATCCTAGATATTTCCCAAGAAACGGTTAAGGTTATTATTTCGAAAAACTAACCCTTAGCATATTCATCTCCAAAAGGGCAGTTAAAGCTCGGATATTTACCAGCAAGGCAGCTAAGGTTACATTTTGGTAGAGTTCATTTCAAATAGATGGTTCTAATAAAAAAACTTAACTCTATCCAAGATATTTCCCAGATAAACGGTAAAGGTTGTTATTTCGAAAACCTAACCCTAAGCATAGATATCTCCAAAAGAGCAGTTAAAGCTCCGATTTGTCCAAGCAAGGTAAGAATACAATTTGAACACAAAACCACTCTATACCCTGGAAAAACCCTAAACCCTACCAACCGTAAGCAACCCTAAACGCAAAACCACTCTATACCCTCAAAACCCTAAACCCTACCCAACAGTAAACAACCCTATACAACCCAAAGCGCGAAACCACTCTAAACCTTAACCCTATCCCTAAACCCTACACAACCGTAACTAACCCTAAAAAATACCCAAACCGCAAAAAACCTCTAAACACTAAAAAACCTAAGCAACCCTACTCAACCGTAAAAAACCCTAAATAACCCTAAGCACAAAACCACTCTAAACCTTTAGCAAACCTAAACCCTACACAACCGTTACTAACCCTAAGCAATACCCTTGCCGCAATACCCTAACCCAAAAAAACCTCCAAATACTAAAAAACCCTAAACCCTACCCAACTTTAAACAACCCTTAGCAACCCTAAAAGCAAAACCACTCTAAACAACCAAAAACCCAAAATTCTACACACCGTCACTAACCCTAATATATACCCTAATCGCAAAAACCCTCAAAACCGTGAAAAACACTAAACCCCACCAAACCGTAAACGACCCTAACCAACCCTATGTGCGAAAAACCTCTAAACCCCCATAAAACCTAAACTCTACACAAGCAGTAACTAACCCTAATAT